>NW_023503243.1:78163-230261 GCF_009873245.2 Balaenoptera musculus
GCTTTTCTTTCTTTCTTTCTTTCTTTCTTTCTTTCTTTCTTTCTTTCTTTCTTTCTTTCTTTCTTTCTTTCTTTTCTTTCTTTCTCCCTTCTCTTCTGAGCCGTGTGGCTGACAGGGTCTTGGTGCACTGGCCGGGTGTCAGGCTTGTGCCTCTGTGGTAGGAGAGTCGAGTTCAGGACATTGGTCCAACAGAGACCTTCCACCTCCATGTAATATTACATGGTGAAAGCTCTCCAAGAGATCACCATCTCAACACTAAGACCCAGCTTCACTCAACGACCAGCAAGCTACTGTGCTGGACACCCTATGCCAAACAACTAGCAAGACAGGAACACAAACTCACCCATTAGCAGAGAGGTTGCCTCAAATAATAATAAGGTCACAGACACCCCAAAACACAGCACCAGATGCGGTCTTGTCCACCAGAAAGACAAAATCCAGCCCCATCCTCCAGAGCATAGGCACCAGTCCCGTCCACCAGGAAAGCTACAAAACCCACTGAACCAACCTTCGCCACTGGGGGCAGACACCAAAAACAACGGGAACTACGAAGCTGCAGCCTGTGAAAAGGAAACCCCACACACAGTAAGTTAAGCAAAATGAGAAGAAAGAGAAACACAAGGCAGATGAAGAAGCAAGGTAAAACCCCACCAGACCAAACAAATGAAGAGGAAATAGGCAGTCTACCTGAAAAAGAATTCAGAGTAATGATAGTAAAGATGATCCAAAATTTTAGAAATAGAATGGAGAAAATACAAGAAACATATAACAAGGACCTAGAAGAATGAAAGAGAAAACAACAATGATGAACAACACAATAAAATAAATTAAAAATTCTCTAGAAGGAATCATTAGCAGAATGACTGAGGCAGAACTGATAAGGGACCTGGGCGATAAAATAGTGGAAATAACTACCACAGAGCAAAATAAAGAAAAAAACATGAAGAGAATTGAGGACAGTCTCAGAGACCACTGCGACAACATTAAATGCACCAACATTCGAATTATGAGTCCCAGAAGAAGAGAAAGTGAAGGGGACTGAGAAAATATTTGAAGAGATTATAGTTGAAAACTTCCTTAATATGGGAAAGGAAATAGTTAATCAAGTCCAGGAAGCACAGACAGTCCCATACAGGATAAATCCAAAGAGAAACATGGCAAGACACATATTAATCAATCTATCAAAACTTAATTACAAAGAAAAAATATTAAAAGCAGCAAGGGAAAAACAACAAATAACATACAAGGGAATCCCCATAAGGTTAAGAGCTGATCTTTCAGCAGAAATTCTGCAAGCCAGAAGGGAGTGGCAGCATATATTAAGAGTGATGAAAGGGAAAAACCTACAACCAAGAACACTCTACCCAGCAAGGATCTCATTTAGATTCGATGGAGAAATTAAAATATTTACAGACAAACAAAAGCTAAGAGAAATCAGCACTACCAAACCAGCTTTACAACAAATGCTAAAGGAAATTCTCTAGGCAGGAAAAACAAGAGAATGAAAAGACATTCAATGACAAATCCAAAACAATTAAGAAAATGGGGGGGCTTCCCTGGTTGTGCAGTGGTTGAGAATCTGCCTGCTAATGCAGGGGACATGGGTTCGAGCCCTGGTCTGGGAAGATCCCAACTGCCACGGAGCAACTAGGCCTGTGAACCACAGTTACTGAGCCTGCGTGTTTGGAGCCTGTGCTCCACAACAAGAGAGGCTGCGATAGTGAGAGGCCCGCGCACCGCGATGAAGAGTGGCCCCGCTTGCCGCAACTAGAGAAAGCCCTTGCACAGAAACGAAGGCCCAACACAGCCAAAAATAAATAAATAAATTTTAAAAAACAGTTCACAGAGGTGAATGGGAAAGAAAGGGGCAACCCAGTTTGCAGAGCCCCCCCCCAAAAAAGAAAATGGTAACAGTAACATACATATTGATAATTAACTTAAATATAAATGGATTAAATGCTCCAACAAAAAAGACATAGACTGGTTGAATGGATACAAACACTAGACACATATATAGGCTGTCTAAAAGAGACCGACTTCATACCTAGGGACACATACAGACTGAAAGTGAGGGGATGGAAAAAGATATTCCATGCAAATGGAAATCAAAAGAAAACAGGAGTAGCAATTCTCATAGCAGACAAAATCGACTTTAAAATAAACTATTACAAGAGACAAAGAAGGACACTACATAATGATCAAGGGATCAATTCAAGAAGAAGATATAACAATTGTAAATATTTATGCATCCAACATAGGAGCACCTCAATACATAAGGCAAATGTTAACAGCCATAAAAGGGGAAATTAACAGTAATAAAATCATAGTAGGGGACTTTAACACCCCACTTTCACCAATGGACAGATCATTCAAAATGAAAATAAATAAGGAGAAACAAGCTTTAAATGACACATTAAACAAGATGGACTTAATTGATACATATAGGACATTCTACCCAAAAACAAGAGAATACACTTTCTTTTCAAGTGCTCATGGAACATTCTCCAGGATAGATCATATCTTGGGTCACAAATCAAGCCTTGGTAAATTTAAGAAAATTGAAATCATATTAAGTATCTTTTCTGACCACAATGCTATGAGTCTAGATAACAATTACAGGAAAATAACAGTAAAATTACGAACACATGAGGCTAAAAATACATTACTAAAATAACCAAGAGACCACTGAAGAAATCAAAGAGGAAATAAAAAAATACCTAGAAACAAATGAGAAGGAAAACACAATGACTCAAAACCTATGGGATACAGCAAAAGCAGTTCTAAGAGGGAAGTTTATAGCAATACAATCCTACCTCAAAATACTAGAAACATCTCAAATAAACAACCTAACCTTACACCTAAAGCAATTAGAGAAAGAAGAACAAAAATCTCCATAGTTAGCAGAAGGAAAAAAAATCATAAAGATCGGATCAGAAATAAATGAAAAAGAAATGAAGGAAACAATAACAAAGATCAATAAAACTAAAAGTTGGTTCTTTAAGAAGATAAACAAAATTGATAAACCATTAACCAGACTCATCAGGAAAGAAAGGGAGAAGACTCAAATCAATAGAATTAGAAATGAAAAAGGAGAAGTAACAACTGACACTGCAGAAATACAAAGGATCATGAGGGATTACTATAAGCAACTATATGCCAATAAAATGGACAGCCTGGAAGAAATGGACAAAATCTTATAATAGCACAACCTTCCGAGACTGAACCAGGAAGAAATAGAAAATATAAACAGACCAAACACAAGCACTGATATTGAGACTGTGATTAAAAATCTTCCAACAAACAAAAGCCCAGGACCAGATAGCTTCACAGGCAGAGTCTATCAAACATTTAGAGAAGAGCTAACACCTATCCTTCTCAAACTCTTCCAAAATATAGAAGAGGGAGGAACACTCCCAAACCCATTCTATGAGGCCACCCACATGATGATAACAAAACCAGACAAAGATGTCACAAAGAAAGAAAACTACAGGCCAATATCACTGATGAACATAGATGCAAAAATCCTGAACAAAATCCTACCAAATAGAATCCAACAGCACATTAAAAGGGTCATACACCATGATCAAGTGGGGTTTACCCCAGGAATGCAAGGATTCTTCAATATACGCAAATCAATCAATGTGATACATCATATTAACAAATTGAAGGATTAAAACCATATGATCATCTCAATAGATACAGAAGAAGCTTTCAACAAAATTCAACATCAATTTATGATAAAAAACCCTCCAAAAAGTAGGCATAGAGGGAATTTACCTCAAGATAATAAAGGCCATATATGATAAACCCACAGCCATCATCATTCTCAGTGGTGAGAAACTGAAACCATTTCCACTAAGATCAGGAAGAAGACTAGGTTGCCCACTCTCACCACTACTTTGCAACATATTTTTGGAAGTTTTAGCCACACCAATCAGAGAAGAAAAAGAAATAAAGAGTCCAAATCAGAAAAGAAGTAAAACTGTCACTCTTTGCAGATGATATGATACTATACATATAGAATCCTAAAGATGCTACCAGAAAACTACTAGAGGTAATCAATGAATTTGGTAAAGTAGCAGGATTTAAAATTAATGCACAGAAATCTCTTGCATTCCTATATAGTAATGATGAAAAATCTGAAAGAGAAATTAATGAAACACTCCCATTTACCACTGCAACAAAAAGAATAAAATACGTAGGAATAAACCTACCTAAAGAGACAAAAGACCTTTATGCAGCAAACTATAAGACACTGATGAAAGAAATTAAAGATGACACCAACAGATAGAGAGATATACTATATTCTTGGATTGGAAGAATCAACACTGTGAACATGACTATACTACCCAATGCAATCTACAGATTCAATACAATCCCTATAAACTACCAATGGCATTTTTCACAAAACTAGAAAAAAAATTTCACAATGTATATGGAAACACAAAAAACCCCGAATAGCCAAAGCAATCTTGAGAAAGAAAAACAGAGTTAGAGAAATGAAGCTCCCTGACTTCAGCCTATACTACAAAACTACAGTAATCAAGACAGGATGGTACAGGCACAAAAGCAGAGATATAGATCAATGGAACAGGATAGAAAGCCAAGAGATAAAGCCATGCACATGTGATTACCTTATTTTTGATAAAGGAGGCAAGAATATACAAGGGAGAAAAACAGCCTCTTCATTAAGTGGTGCTGGAAAAACTGGATAGCTACATGTAAAGGAATGAACACTTCCTAACACCATACACAAAAATAAACTCAAAATGTATTAAGACCTAGATGTAAGACTGTATACTATAGAACTTTTAGAGGAAAACATAGGCAGAACACTCTTTGACATAAATCACAGCAAGATCCTTTTTGACCCACCTCCTAGAGAAATGAAAATAAAAACAAAAAATTTTTAAATGAGACCTAATGAAACTTAAAAGCTTTTGCACAGCAAAGGAAACCATAAACAAGACGAAAAGACAAACCTCAGAATGGGAGAAAAAATTTGCAAATGAAGCAACTGATAAAGGATTAATCTCCAAAATTTACAAGCAGCTCATGCAGCTCAATATCAAAAACACAAACAACCCAATCCAAAAATGGGCAGAAGACCTAAAAAGACATTTCTCCAAAGAAGATATACAGATTGCCAACAAACACATGGAAGAATGCTCAACATCATTAATCATTAGAGAAATGCAAATCAAAACTACCATGAGTTATCACCTCACACCAGTCAGAATAGCCAAAATTAAAAAATCTAGAAACAGGGCTTCCCTGGTGACGCAGTGGTTTGGAGTCTGCCTGCCAGTGCGGGGGATGTGGGTTCGAGCCCTGGTCTGGGAGGATCCCATGTGCTGTGGAGCAACTAGGCCCGTGAGCCACAATTACTGAGCCTGCATATCTGGAGCCTGTGCTCTGCAACAAGAGAGGCCGCGATAATGAGAGGCCTGCACACCGTGATGAAGAGTGGCCCCCACTTGCCACAACTAGAGAAAGCCCTCACATGGAAATGAAGACCCAACACAGCCATAAATAAATAAATAAATAAATAAAAATAAACCCAAAAGTTAAAAAAAAAAAAGGTTTGAAAGCAGATATATTATAAAAAAAAAAATCTAGAAACAATAAATGCTGAAGAGGGTGTGGAGAAAAGGGAGCCCTCTTGCACTGTTGGTGGGAATGCAAACTGATACAGCCACCATGGAGAAGAGTATGGGGGGAGGGTCCTTAGAAAACTAAAAATAGAACTACCATATGACCCATCAATCCCACTACTGGGCATATACCCTGAGAAAATCATAACTCAAAAAGAGTCATGTACCACAATGTTGATTGCTGCTCTATTTACAATAACCAGGACGTGGAATCAACCTAAGTGTCCATCAACAGATGAATGGATAAAGAAGATGTAGCACATACATACCATGGAATATTACTCAGCCATAAAAAGAAACAGAATTGAGTTATTTGTAGTGAGGTGGATGGACCTAGTGTCTGTCATACAGAGTGAACTAAGTCAGAAAGAGAAAAACAAATACTGAATGCTAACACATATATGTGGAATTTTTTAAAAAATGGTTATGAAAAACCTAAGGGCAGGACAGGAATAAAGACACAGACGTAGAGAATGTAGTCGAGGATACAGGGAGTGGGAAGGGTAAGCTTGGATGAAGTAAGAGAGTGACATGGACTTATATATACTACCAAATATAAAATAGATAGCTAGTGGAAAACAGCCACATAGCACAGGGTGATCAGCTCAGTGCCTTGTGACTACTTAGAGGGGTGGGATAGGGAGGTTGGGAAGGAGATGCAAGTAGGAGGAGATATGGGGATATATGTATATTTATAGCTGACTCACTTTGTTATAAAGCAGAAACTAACATACCATTGTAAAGTAATTATACTCCAATAAGGATGTAAAAAGAAAAAGAAAGAGAATGGCAGAAAGTATTTGCAAATGAAGCAACTGACAAAGGATTAATCTCCAAAATTTACAAGAAGCTCATGCAGCTCAATATCAAAAAAACAAACAACCCAATCCAAAAATGGGCAGAGGACCTAAACAGACATTTCTCCAAAGAAGATATACAGATAGTCAACAAACACATGAAAGAATGCTCAACATCACTATTAATTAGAGAAATGCAAATCAAAACTACAATAAGGTATCACCTCACACCAGTCAGAACAGACATCATCAAAAAATCTACAAACAATAAATGCTGGAGAGGGTGTCGAGAAAAGGGAACCCTCCTGCACGGTTGGTGGGAATGTAAATTTATACAACCACTATGGAAAACATAGTGGAGGGTACTTAAAAAACTATAAATAGAACTACCATACGACCCAGCATTCCCACTACTGGGCATATACCCTGAGAAAACTATAATTCAAAAAGAGTCATGTACCTCAATGTTCATTGCAGTTCTATTTACAATAGCCAGGACATGGAAGCAACCTAAGTATCCATCGTCAGATGAATGGATAGAGAGGAAGGATGTGGCACATATATACAATACAATAATACTCAGCCATAAAAAGAAACCAAATTGAATTATTTGTAGACAGGTGGATGGACTAGAGTCTGTCATACGGAGTGAAGTAAGTCAGAAAGAGAAAACAAATACCGTATGCTAACACATATATATGGAATCGAAAAAATAAATGGTTATGAAGAACCTAAGGGCAGGACAGGAATAAAGACGCAGATGTGGAGAATGGACTTGAGGACATGGGGAGGGGGAAGGGTAAGCTGGGATGAAGTGAGAGAGTGGCATGAACTAACATATACTACCAAATGTAAAATAGATAGCTAGTGGGAAGCAGCCACATAGAACAGGGAGATCTGCTTGGTGCTTTGTGATCAGCTAGAGGGGTGGGATATGGAGGGTGGGAGGGACACACAAGAGGAAGGCGATATGGGGATATATGTATATGTATAGCTGATTCATTTTGTTATAAAGCAGAAACTAACACACCATTGTAAAGCAATTATACTCCCATAAAGATGTTTAAAAAAAAATTCAAGCATCTCAATGTTCATAGCAGCATTATTTACAATTTCCAAGATATGGAAGCAGTCTAATTGTCCATCAACAGATGAATGGATTAAGAAGTTGTGGTATATATATATATATATATATATATATATATATATATATATATATACATATATATACACACACACACACACACACACACACACACACACACACAATGGAATATTACTCAGCCATAACAAAGAATAAAATTTTGCCATTTGAAGCAACATGAATGGACTTTGATGGTATTATGCTAAGTGAAATAAGTCAGAGAGAGAAATACAAAAACTGAATAATATCACTTATATGTGGAATCTAAAAATTAAAACACACTAATGAATATAACAAAAAAGAAAGAGACTCATGGATATAGGGAACAAATTAGTGGTTATCAGTGTGGAGAAGGGCGTGGGAACTGGTGAGATAGTGGTAGGAGATTAAGAGGTAAAATCTATTATGTATAATATAAGCTACAAGGGTATATTATACAACACAGGAGATATAGCCAATATTTTATAACACTATAAGTGGAGCATAACCTTTAAAAATTATGAGTCACTGTATTGCATATCTGTAACTTATATATTATTGTTTTTCAACTGTACTTCACTTTATAAAAAGAACACTCTAGAAACAATGTATAGTAGACTAAAAGAGAAGAATGCATAAGTGATCTGGAATATAGAGTAATGGAAATAAGCTAATCAGAACAACAGACAGAAATACAAATGAAACAATGACAACAAAAAACATACAAGATCTATGGGATAGTATCAAGCATACCAACATTTGCATTATAGGGGTTCCAGAACGAGAAAAGAAGAGCAGGGAATTAAAAACGCATTTGAAGAAATTATGGCTGAAAATTTCCCAAACCTAAAGAAGGAAACAGCCAGGTACAGAAAGCACAGAGAGTCTCAAACAAATGATCACAATAGACCCACACCAAGACATATCATAATTAAAATGGCATAAGTTAAAGATAAAGAGAGAATTCTAAAGGCATCAAGAGAAAGACAAAAAGTCATGTACAAGGGAATCCCCATAATGCTATCAGCTTCTTTCTCTGCAAAATTTTGCAGGTGAGATAGTAGTGGCATGATATAGTCAAAGTGCTGAAAGGAATAAACCTGCCACCTAGTATACTGTACACAGCTAGATTATAATTTATAATGGAAGGAGAGATAAAGAGCTTCTCAAACAGGTAAAAACTAAAAGAATACAGCAATATTGAATTTATGTTAAAAGAAATGTTGAAGGGTCTTCTCTAAATTGAAGAAACCTAAGAATCTACAGGAAAGGGAAAATCCTGATAGGAAAGGTAAATATATAGTAAAGATAGAAGATCACTTAAATAAGCCTACACATCCATTAAAAGACAAAAAATTGTAAATCAAATGAAATCTCAGTAAACAGTAAAGGAATAAGCTATGACATCAAAAACACAAAATGTGGGGGAGAGGAATACAATATCTTTTAAAATGTGTTTGAAACTTAAATGACAATCAGTTTAAAGCAAGTAGATACAATTATGGGCCAACATATATGAACTCCTTGGTAACCATAAATCAAAAGCCTACAATAGATACACAAAAACTAGCAAGAAAGGAAGCCAAACACACTAGTAAAAAAATCATCAAACCTTAACAGTAGAAACAAAAACAGGGAATGAATAGAGAACAACTACAAAAACGACTGGAAACAAGGAATAAAAAGGCAATAAACACATACCTTTCAACAATTATTTTAAATGTTGATGTATGAAATGCTCCAATCAAAAGACACAAGGTGAACACACCTACGGTCACCTTATCTATGAAAAAGGAGGCAAAAATTATACAATGGAGAAAAGACAGCCTCTTCAATAAGTGGTGTTGGGAAAACTAGATAGCTACATGTAAAAGAATGAAATTAGAACACTCCCTAACACCATATACAAAAAATAAACTCAAAATGAATTAAAGACCTAAATGTAAATCTAGACACTATAAAACTCTTAAAGGAAAACATAGGCAGAACACTCTATGACATAAATCACAGCAAGATCCTTTCTGACCCACCTCCTAGAGTAATGAAAATAAAAACAAAAATAAACAAGTGGCACCTAATGAAACTTAAAAGCTTTTGCACAGCAAAGGAAAACATAAACAAGATGAAAAGACAACCCTCAGAATGGGAGAAAATATTTGCAAATGAAGCAACTGGCAAAGGACTAATATCCATAATTTACAAGTAGCTCATGCAGCTCAATATGAAATAAACAAACAACCCAATCCAAAAATGGACAGAAGACCTAAATAGACATTTCTCCAAAGGAGATATACAGACAGCCAACAAACACATGAAAGAATGCTCAAAGTCATTAATCATTAGAGAAATGTAAATCAAAACTACAATGAGGTATCGCCTCACACCAGTCAGAATGGCCATTATCAAAAATCTACAAACAATAAATTCTGGAGAGGGTGTGGAGAAAAGGGAACCCTCTTGCACTGTTGGTGGGAATGTAAATTGATACAGCCACTGTGGAGAACAGTATGGAGTTTCCTTAAAAAACTAAAAGTAGAATTACCATATGCCCCAGCAATCCCACTACTGGGCATATACCCTGAGGAAACCATAATTGAAAAAGACACATGCACCACAGTGTTCATTGCAGCACTATTTACAATAGCCAGGACATGGGAGTAACCTAAGTGTCCATCAATAGATGAATGGATAAAGAAGGAGTGGTACATATATACAATGGAATATTACTCAGCCATTAAAAAGAAAGAAATTGGGTTATTTGTAGAGACGTGGATGGACTTAGTGAGGGTCATGCAGAGTGAAGTAAGCCAGAAAGAGAAAAACAAATGTCATATATTAACACATATATGTGGAATCTAGAAAAATGGTATAGATGATATTATTTGCAAAGCAGAAATAGAGACACAGATGTAGAGAACAAATGTATGGATACCAAGGAGGAAAGAGGGGGGCAGTGGGAGGAATTGGGAGATTGGGATTGACACATATACACTATTGTTACTATGTATAAAATAGACAACAAATGAGAACATACTGTATAGCACAAGGAACTCTACGTAATGCACTGTGGTGACCTAAATGGGAAGGAAGTCCAAAAAAGAGGGGATATATGTATATTCATAGCTGGTTCATTTGGCTCCACAGTAGAAACTCTGACTTCAGGGCTAAAGAAACACACAGACTGAAAGTGTGGGGATGGAAAAAGATATGCAAATGGAAAAGAAAAGAAAGTGAAAACAACAATGCCCATACCAGAAAAAAAGAATAGACTTTAAAACAAAGTTTATAACAAATAAAGGCATTGTATATTAATAAAGGGAATGATAAAGGGATCAATACTAGAAGAGGATATTACACTCATTAACATGTACACATTCAATACAGAAGCACCTAAATATATAAAGGGACAAATTGACTATAACATAATAATAGTAGGGAAATTTAATGTCCCATTGACATCAATGGACATATCATTCAGGCAACAAATAAATAAGGCAACAGTGGTCTTAAATGACACAATAGACCAATTGTACTTAATAGATATCTACATGACATTACATCCAAAAATAGCAGAATACAAATTCTTTTCAACTCTCCATGGGAAGTTCTCCAGAATAGATCATATACTATGCCACAAAATAAGCCTCAACAAAATTAAGAGGATAGAAGTTATATCAAGCATTCTCTCTGACCACAATGGTATGAAACTAGAAATCAACTACCAAGAAAAATGGGGGGGAAAAAAAAGCAAGTGGAGACTAAACAGCATGCTGCTAAAAAATACCAATTGGTCAATGATTAAATCAAAGAGGAAATTAAAAAATACCTCAAGATGAATGAAAATGGAAATATCACTTTCCACAATCTATGGAATGCAGCAAAAGCAGTTCTAAGAGGGAGGTTCATAGCAATATAGGTCTTCCTCAAGAAACAGGAAAAATCTCAATCAATCTTACCTACCACCTAAAAAACTAGAAAAAGGAAACTAACAAAGCCCAGAGTCAGCAAAAGGAAGGAAATAATAAAGGTCACATAGGAAATAAATAGCATAGAGATTGAAAAAACAATAGAAAAATCAATGAAACAAAGAGCTGATGTTTTGGAAAGATAAACAAAATTAATAAACCTTTAGCCAGAAGAAAAGAGAGAGGCCACAAATAAACAAAATAAGAAATGAAGCAGGAGAAATAACCAATACCACAAAGGTACAAAAAATCATGAGAAAACATACAGATGGCCAACAGGCACATGATATGATGCTCAACCTGACTAATCATCAGAGAATTGCAAATCAAAACCACCATGAGATAGCACCCTACACATATCATAACAGCTATCCTCAGAAGGTCTACAGATAACCAATATTGACAAGGATATGGAAAAAACTTAACCCTTGTACACTGTTAATGGGAATGTAAATTGGTGCAGCCACTATGGAAAACGGTATGGAGGTTCCTTTAAAAACTAAAACTAGAACTACCATATGATTCAGCAATTCCACTCTTTGGTATATATCTGAGAATAAAGAAAACATCAATTCAAAAAGATACATGAACCCCAAATTTTAGAGCAGCATTGTTTACAAGAGCCAAGATATGGAAGCAACCCGTGTCTATCAACAAATGAATAGATAATGAAGATGTGGTTTATATATATATATATATATATATATATATACATACCCACAGTGGAATATTAGTCAGCCATAAAAATGAAATTCTACCTCTTGCAACAATATGGATGGACCTAGTTTTATTATGTTTAGTGAAATAAATCAAAGATAACACTATGTTATTATTTATATATAGAATCTAAAAAATGAAACAAACAAATCAATATAACAAAACAGAAACAGGCTCACATATATAAAGAACAATCTAGTGATTACCAGTAGGGAGAGAAAAGGGGGAAGGGGAAAATTAGCAGTGAGGATTAAGAGGCACCAACTATTATGTATAAAATAAATAAGCTACAAGGATATGTTATACAGCACAGGGAATATAGCCAATATCTTATAATAACTTTAAATGGAATGTAATCTGTAAAAATATTGAATTACTATGTTATATACCTGAAACTAATATAAATTTGTAAATCAACTATACTTCAATTTTTAAAAAGACAGAGTATGTGCCATAAGGGAGTGTAGATACTAAAAGTAAGATGTTTAGGTAAGCAGTGTTACATTGCTATTACCATCGTTTACGTAATCAATGCAATGTTAAAGACATACACATTATCTTCTTTAATTCTCAAACTGTCCTTGAGGAAGGTAATACTCATATCATTTTATTGTTGGACATCTTTATGATCATTACCTTGATCTCTTTATTGGGTAAATTGCTTATCTCTACCTCATTTAGATCTTTCCTGAGTTTATGTGTTGTTTGTTTGTTTGAAGCATACTCCTCTGTTTCCTCATTTTGCCCAATCTCTGAGTTTATTTCTATGTATTAGGTAGGTTGATTACATTTTCCTCTTTTAGAGAAATGGCCTTATGTAGACGACGTCCTAAGGGGTCCAGCAGCATGCTCCCCTCTGGTCACCAGAGCCATGTGCTCTAGAGGTGCCCTTATATTTGTTGTGTGCACCTTTCTATTGTGGTGGGGCCAACTATTATGTCTGTGTTGGTAGGTGGGATTGATCCCTGTCCTGATTGTCTGTGAAGCTGTGCTTCATGCAGTGGCTGCAGGCACACTGGATGGTGGGGTTGTCTTCCCATGCAGTTGGCTGCATGGCCCAGGTGGCTCGGGGTTGGTGCTGGCCCACTGGTGGGCGGGGCGGGGTCCCTGGTACTAATACACTAGAGGGGGGATTCCAAAATGGCACTTGCCAGTGATAGCTCCTCATAAGGAGCTCCCCCAAAAGGCTGCCACCAATGGCTCTATCCCCAGCACAAGTCCCAGTTGCCTCCTGCCTCTCTGGGAGGCTCTCCAAGCAACCAGGAAGGGCGTCTGACCCAGGCCACTTCTTTTTTTTTTATAAATGTATTTATTATTTATTTATTTATTTATTTATGGCTGTGTTGGGTCTTTGTTTCTGTGCGAAGGCTTTCTCTAGTTGCGGCGAGCGGGGGCCAGTCTTCATCGCGGTGCGCGGGCCTCTCACCATCGCGGCCTCTCTTGTTGCAGAGCACAGGCTCCAGACGCGCAGGCTCAGTAGCTGTGGCTCACCGGCCCAGTTGCTCCGCGTCATGTGGGATCTTCCCAGACCAGGGCTCAAACCCGTGTCCCCTGCATTGGCAGGCAGATTCTCAACCACTGCAGCACCAGGGAAGCCCCCCAGGCCACTTCTAATTACTGCCTCTGCACTGGGACGCCAAGCATGTGAGATTTTGTGTGCACAATTTAAGAAAGGATTCCCCATTTCCTATAGCCCTCAGGCTCTCCCATATGCAAGTTCCACCAGCCTCCAAAGCCAAATGTTTTGAGGGCTCGTCTTCCTGGTGCAGGACTCCCTGGCTGAGGAGTCTGATGTGGGGCTTGGATACCTCTTTCCCTGGGGAGGGCCTCTGCAATTGTGATTATCCTCCCATTTGTGGGTCACCTTCCCAGGGGAGTGAGTCTTGACTATACCATGTCTTCACACTTCCTACCCATCTTGTTGTGGTTCCTTCTTTATACCTTTAGTTGTAGAAAATCTTTTCTGCTAGTCTTCAGGTTGTTCTCATAGTTGCTCTGTAAATAATTGTAATTTTGGTGCGTCCATGGGAAGAGATGAGTTCATGGTCTTCCTACTTGGCCACCTCCTCTAATACCCTATACTTTAGAAGAAGGTGACAGCAAATGAAAATATTGATCAAGCCTGAGATTTTTTCTGTTAAATGTGATATGTGTCACAGATGACCCATTTTTATATATTCACATCTCTTATCCCAAGAGGACATCACACAGAAGCCAGAAATCCTGGCAAATAGAAATAAAAGCAGAACCATAATTGATAATTTATTAATTTTTCATCTACCCTGTATATTAGCTAGAATTTTACTCTTTAGAGAGGAATGCCTTTTTATTTTATTCCTTTTCTCTTCCACTTTGCAAAGACACATTCAGACTCTCATAATCTCTCTGCATCTACTTCAGCTGTTCATATACACTATCCTTAAAAAATTTCCCAGATAGATACACTAAAATTACTATTATCCCCTGACCATGCTAATATTGGTTTCCATCTCAGTAACGCACAATTATATTCTGTTCCCATGGATGTCAGTACATCCATTGTGTGCTCTTGCTCTTTCTCACAATACAGCCTTTTTCTTGCAATCATTAACTAAATAACAACTCTTATCCAGTTCATCTAAAATGAAATAACTTGTTTCAAGGCTTTTTGTGACCAATCATCCTTTAAAACTACTTTGGACGGCCTTTAGGTCATTACCTCTAAAGACGTGTTGTTGTCTGCCTCTCTTTTAAAAAAAAAGCAATAAGGTTAATATCCTCATAAAGTTCCTATATTTGTGACTTCCAACGTGCTTGGGGAACGTTAGCTCATCAGTTCAAGGTCCCAAATGCAACACCTGCTCCTAGTGGTTGCCTCCATCACTCCTGGTGCTCTATAAACGCTGGATCGTAGGAGTCTAGGGCCTTCAAGGTGGGTTGATGGGAAGCGCAAACCAGAGGAATTTTATAGCAGGAGAAGGAGTTGCCAAATAACCTAAAGACTTCCCCACAGTCACCTGATGATTCAGGCTGAACCCCAAACAGAGTCCAGGCACGCACTCCAGGCTTTGGAGAGGAGCCAACTGGGCGGTGGTGGCCACAGGCCATTAAGAGATGCTTTGTAATAACAAAGACCATGTCCTGGAGCAGTTCTTGAGGCCTCCACAGTGCTGTGAAAGAGGACTAGCACCTCTTCCAAGCCACTGGAGTGAAAGGAAAGGGAAGAGACTGGATAGGACTTCACTGCACAAGTTAGGGATCAAAAATTCAGAGAAGAGCATTCCTAAGGCAAGTGTTTACTAAGGCCCTGCTGTGTGTGTGGCATCGGATATGGGGAGACAAAGGAAACAGGTGAGCCCCTCAGGGAACCCACCATCACCTGGTGGCAGCCCTGCTGGGTAAACAGCAGGCTCTGAACAAGGAGAATGAAGTGAGTGCTATGGCAGGTATGGAGGGGGTCTGCTCACTTTGGGCCATCTTCATCTGAGTCACCAGCACCTCCCATCTGACCTCTGCATTGGTCTATCAACTGCTTTCCTGCAGCCACCACACAACAGCCAGAGAGTGAAAAAATGCAATAACACTTCCCTGTGTCAATGTTCTCATGGCTTCTCCCAGCACGAGTTAAAATCCTGACTCCTTATTGCAGCCTGCAGGGCTCCAGTCTGGCTCCTGCCTCTCTCCCAGACCTCTTCCCCTCTCATTGCCTTTCTAACTCATTTCTCCCCCAACACATGCTTTTCTTTGCTCCAGGAAAACACTGCCTCAACCCTCCCCACAGTCAGCATCTTCTAATCAATCAGATCTTGGCTTACCTCTCTCCTCCTCAGAAAGGCCTTCACTCTGCTTCTTATATATAGTAGCCTGTGCAAGTCCCTCTCCATTATGTGAACCTGTCTTATTTCCTTCATGGCAGTTGTCCATATCTGAACTGCTTACTCTCCCTTATGTATTTGTTCACTTACGTATTGCCAGTCTTCCTGTATTCATTAGCTGTTGTATAACAAGCCACCTCAAAACTCAGTGGCTTAAAATAACGATTGACTGTTTTGTTCATGAGTCTGCAGGTCAACTGGATGATTCATCTGGTATTGCCTGGGCTCATGTGGCTCTGCAGATCTGGGTACCCTCACATGTTTGGAGATTGACGGGCTGTGATCTGGTCTAGGAGGTTCTTGGTTGGGATGACTGGGGTCTCCAGTTCATGGCCTCTTATCTACCAGCAGGCTAGTCTGGGCTTGTTTTAACGTGGTTAGCAGAGTGTATGTGTGTGAGAGAGAGAGAATGGGAAAAGAAGTTCACAAGACCTCATAAGGTTTAGGCTCAGAACTGTGTCTGCCACCCTTTAAGAAACAAAGGCTTTGCACCGGAGTTTTTCAGATGGACCACAGTGTCTGTCCCTACCATGGCTGAGCAGACCACACTGCCTACTCCCACCACCTTCAGTTCAGTTCAGAGGCATCTCACTGTTCAGAACACTATGAGAAACAAGGGTCTGTGTGGGAAATGGTTACTTTAAGAAAAATGTTTCATGAGTCTGGAGAAGTAGGAGGGGCATAACATCCACATACAGTTATAATCATAGTACTCATGTTATTATATTAGAAGTGCTGACACAAGATAAAATAAAGTGATTATATGTAAAGCACATAGAATAGTGCCTGGCACATAGTAATCACTGTTTAAGTGCCAGGGATCCTCCTCTTCCTCCTCCTGCCTCCTGTTATTATTATTGTTTATTGTTGTTTTTTGTTTGGAAGATTTACAGTTTAATGATTTCTGATCTGTTGCTGCCTCCCTGCCTTTCTAAATTCAACCATTTTTGTGTAATTCAATCCAATTTAATACATATGTATTGATCATCCACTCTGGGAAGAACACTGTATGGAAGGGAGTGCTAACAAATACATAGTTAAATAACATTATTCTTGCCTTCAGAGAGCTAACAATCTAATTTGAATGAGGTATAATGCACACCAGATAGTCTGTCTTGTGAAAGGTTGGCTGAGGAAGGGAGCCAGTGACTAAGTAACACATCAACACTTGAAGCGGGGAAGGAGTTGCTTCCACACTAGTGGTTCCAGGGGACCAGAGTTTATGGGGAGCTGAATGCAGCTTCCCTCCCTTTCTCAGCCAACTCCAATATCCTCTCTCATCATCCAAGTGGCTTCAGGCCTTAAGGGCAGCTGGACATAAAGTGATTCCTGGGACTCTGTTGGGGGTTGAACTAAGAGAACAATAGAATTCGGTAGAGCTTCCTCTAGCACACTGGGCTTTGTTGGGAGATCAGAGTGAAAACTTGGAGGAGAACCGAAACAGAGGAAACTGGGTACTCAGATCTTAAAATAGGGGCAAGTATCTGCCCTGGGTTGGTGTACCAGGGAGTCTCCATGATGCTCAAAAGGTCTAGAGGAAATAGGAAGGATGAGGTAGGTCTCCCTGCCCCTGGGGCAGAAAAAGGCTAGGAGAATGGAAGGCAGGGATGCTCCCTGGCAGTATCACAGCAGAACTTTGATAGCCTGTATGTTGGGGGAGGGAGTGGACAACCCTAACCCTAATCCCACAACTTCTTTCTTGACCTGGGTAATCACTAACTGTCCACTGTTTAGAATGCTTCAACCTGAGCCCTGGTAACGTAAGAAAGAAAACAGCAATCTATGCAATGGTACTTAGCAGTCAGAAAAAATATGAAGCTAGACAATCAGAAAACATGTTCAGGTAAGAGAGCTGCTGAAAGAGTTACATGAACACCTGAATAAAACATTAC
Source organism: Balaenoptera musculus (assembly GCF_009873245.2). Classification (NCBI taxonomy): domain Eukaryota; kingdom Metazoa; phylum Chordata; class Mammalia; order Artiodactyla; family Balaenopteridae; genus Balaenoptera; species Balaenoptera musculus. Next base: position 96,166 of record NW_023503243.1, read on the forward strand.
AATAACAGTAAGTATCCTTAAGGAGATTCAAGAAACTAAGCAAAAACATTTTGGCTAAAATACTCTACATCTGTATTAAAAGACCCAAGGGAAAGGTTTAGAAAAATCAAGTGCAAGAAATATATTTGAACACAAATCAGAAATATAAAAAAGATGGAAACCATGAGGAAATTTTAAAGAAACTTTCAGAATCGCGTTCAAATTTTTATTTATTTTTTTACTGCAATTCACACAAGGATGTAATGGAAATAAAAATTTCACAAAACAATACTTACCCTTACTCTATGTGTTATGCACTCTGACATTTTCTATTCTGTTATTTCATTTTTGAGATACTAGTTACCACCAAGGGTTGAGGCATAGTTTTTAAAACATTCACAGAATGAATACAAGAGACATAGCATGCCAAAAATAAGAGTCCCAAAAGGAGAAAAAAGGACTAATGGAAAAGAGGTAATAATTTCAAAAAAATACTAGAAGAAAATTTTCTTGAGATGAAGAAAGGACTCATCTAGTTTCATGCTGGATTTTAAATAACAGACCCCTTTATTTCCAAAACTTGCTTGAAGAGAAGACTGACCCAAAGTACTTGATAAAAGCACAGATCACTGAGCCCCAATCCAGTCCTACCAAATTAGAATTTTTAGGGGAAAATGATAACATGTTTATTTAACAAGTAATTCAAGATATTCTTATCATCTGAGAAATTTGGAAAACACTTAGACCTCTTTTAAGCTCCCCTAACTTTAATGTGCATACGAGTCACCTACAGTCTTTTTTTTTTAACATCTTTATTGGAGTATAATTGCTTTACAATGTTGTGTTAGTTTCTGCTGTATAACAAAGTGAATCAGCTATATGTATACTAATATCCCCATATCCACCCCCCTCTTGTGTCTCGCTCCCACACTCCCTATCCCACCCCTCTAGGTGGTCTCAAAGTACAGAGCTGATCTCCCTGTGCCATGCAGTTGTTTCCCACTAGCTTTCTGTTTTACATTTGGTAATGTATATATGTCAGTGCTACTCTCTCACTTCATCCCACTTTACCCTTCCCCCCCCCCGTGTCCTCAAGTACATTCTCTACATCTGCGTTTTTATTCCTGTCCTGCCCCTATGTTCATCAGAACCATTTTTTTTTCAGATACCATATATATGTATTAGCATACGGTATTTGTTTTTCTCTTTCTGACTTACTTCACTCTGTATGACAGACTCTAGGTCCATCCACCTCACTGCAAATAACTCAATTTGGTTTCTTTTTATGGCTGAGTTATATTCCATTGTATATATGTGCCACATCTTCTTTATCCATTCATCTGTTGATGGACATTTAGATTGCTTCCATGTTCTGGCTATTGTAAATAGTGCTGCAATGAACACTGTGTAATAAGACCTACAGTCTTATTAAAATGCCTACCTAGTTTGGTAGTTCTGCATTGGCCCAAGAACTTACATTCCCAAGTAGCTTCCGGGTGATGCCAATGCTGCTGGTTCAGGGACCAGGAGTAATACTTTGGCCATAGTTAAAGATTAGATGCTTCACAGTTCATTTTTTGATACATAACATTGATACCAAAACCTTATCAAGATAGAAAAGGAAAAGAGGAAAAAAAGCTAGACATCAATCTTGCTTAGGCAAATAGATGCAAAAATGTTAAATAAAACATAAGCAATTTGATTCCAGCAATGTATCAAAGGAATGATATAGCCTCTGGCCAAGCAGAATTCATGCCAGGAAGGTTAGGTTAGGTCAGTGTTTGGGTCAGTGTTGGGAAGTCTATCCATTTAATCCATTGTGTCAACAAGTTAGTGAAAAAAATTGCACATTCATATCAGCAAATCCCGAAAAAGGCATTAAAAAAAAAGAAATGATATGACATTCCAATGAAAACTTCAATGCAAAATATAGTAGAAGGAAGCTATTTAAACGTAAAAGACTGTCTAGCAAATTTAACAACAAATATTATCCTAAATGGTAAAAAAACAAAACCATCCTAATTAACTTCAGAAACTGTATGGAAATACCTGCTACCACTATTCTGAATTCGACTTTGTCTTGGAAGGTAAAGGAAATTCAATGAGCCAAGAAAATGTTAAAGATGTTATTGAAAACCAAAGAAACTCAAGTGAAAAACACTAGAATTTTCTTGAATAAGAAATTTAGTAGAATGGCTAGGTCACACACACACTCACACAGACACATACAAACAAATACATATACACAGAAGTCAATAGGCTTTCTTTGATCTAGGGTAAAAAAGGAAAATATTTCATTTACAATAGAAACAAAACACATGGAAATACCTTTAATCAAAAGACTGGATCTATTTTAACCAAAATTATAAAATCTTTTTTGAAAGGCATAAAACAAGACTTGAAGAAATGGAAAGGCATACCATGTTCTTGGAAGAAAAACTCTAGTATCAAAAATGTCAATTTTGTCAAAATTAAATAAATTACAGGCAGTTCCAATTAGAATAGTACTGTAGTCTATTTTGTTTGGAATTTTTAAAATTGAATTAAAAATACTAAAATTTAAATGTGATGTCCCAAAATAGATAAGAAAATCATGAAATGAGCACTTATGTGAACTTGCCTTACCAGTATCAGAATATTTTTCTGTTAGGATAAGCTACTATATCATAGTGAGTAACAAATTAATCCCAAGCCCTAGTGCTTTAACAAGAGAAGAATTCATTTCTTGCTTATGCTACACGTCCATAATGATTTGGCAGGGTCCTGTGTTATACAGTCACTCCAGAATTCCAGATGATTGGGACCTGTCCTCCTGTAGCTGCATCATTTGGGACTTGGCAGGAGACAGTATATGGAGAAGTCTCTCTCTTACTCTCTTTATTTTACTCCCTCCCCTGCCCACACACACACACTTCTATGCTTTAGCCTGGAAGTGACACATATCATTTCCACTAACAACCTGTTGGCTGAATTAGTTGGCTCTGCCTAATTGCAAGGGAGCTAGGAAAAGTAGGAGCTCATATGAATTATATGTACAATGTTGCTATAGAATAGATAAATAGATCAGTGGGAAAGACTGGAGAATATAAATATTAAATCACATATATTCAAAATTTTATTCTATGACAAGGATAATGATTTAATTCACTATGAAAGTGGATAGAGCTGTGGAAATGAGCAAACTACATGAAAAAAGTATTTTACATAATATAAAATAGCAAACTCAAGGTGAATTAAAGACCTAAATATAAAAAAAAAAAGAAACAGTAAAAACCTGAAAAGAAAATCTAGGAAACAATGTGAAAAAAGCCAGGATTTGGGGAGGTTCTTTTAAACCAGAACTTAAAAAACCCAAAAGGTATTAAAGCAAATACAGACTACTTAAAAATTGTTCACATTTTTATGGAAAATACATAAATTCAAGAGATAAATAATAACACTAGAAAAAATATTTGAAATATTCATGACATGCAAAGTGTTTATACCTATAACATACAAAGAGTACCTAGAAAAAAATGACCAGAAAGCAATCCAACAGAAAAAGGGATAAAGGGGTATGAATAGACAATTTATAGAAGGGAAAATCCACATAGCCAAAAAATATTAAAAGAAGTTGTCCAAATTCTCTAGTTGTCAGGAAAATAAACACTATGTATTAAAATGTTATAATATTTTACATATTTTAGACTGACAAAACTAAAAAAAACCTTAATATCTATTACTGTAGGTGATGTGGGGAAAATGGTAATTTAATCACTAGTGAAATGTTATAGTGTTATATCCTTTTAGAAGGCAATCTGGCAACATAAAATAGAAACATACAACACATATACATATATGCATATGAATATAAATACAATCCATTACCTAGCAATTCCACTTGGAATCTATCCCATTGAAATAAAGCATCGGACTGTGGAGACATAGAAATGTTTATAGTAGCATTGTCTTTAGCAGCAAAAACTGGAAGCAAAGTGAATTTTAATACAAATAGGGAAGAGAGTGTATAAATTATGATGCATCTATACTCCAAGAATAATATTTAGCCATTGAAAAGAATCAGTTAAATCTACCTGTTGTCTCTGAAGCATCCAAACAATGTTTTGAGTGAGAAAAACAAAATTCAGATGATAGTGAAAATCCTATATGTGTAAATATATGGCTATTGTGTTTGCATTTCTGCTTATATAATATTAAAGGGCCTGTACAAATAAGAAAGAATTTATACTAGGTTGTCAACAGAATTTTCTTTGAGCCTGGTGGGTCTGTGTTGTGTGCCAAGGAGGAAGTTCAGTAGAAAGGAGAGCCAAGGAAACATATATCAACTCTTGGAGAAAAAAAGCATATATAGGATCTTACTGATAAAATTTTGCAAAGTTATTCCCTGTGTGGGGAAGGAGTGATGCCAGAGCAAGTCCCTGCTTAGAAGGTGTGTGTGTGTGTGTGTGTGTGTGTGTGTGTGAATTAAGGACAACTTTGGCTACTGTATGGCTGAGTCATTTTATTAATGTGAAACTATCATGAATATGCTTTGTTTTTTTTGTGTGGGAAAGAAATTAACTTTAACAAGTCATACATACTTAGGTCATGGCTACCAGCCATGAGGATCCAGGAACAGGAAGGAGCCACCCAGGCCAGCCTCACCTACTCTTCGGGGCCAGGAATGCAGACCCTTGAAGGCCAGAGTAAGAAATGTAGGTGTTCTTCTGAGTTAGCTGGACCTTGTGGGACTTTAAGCAGGGTGACATGATTTGACATATGAAATGTATATATGGGATATTCTCCTCTCTTTCACCCTCAGCCTCCTCTCATCCTTAACATCTTCAGGCTTAACATTCAAATCCACAGATATGATTTTCTACCCTCTTCCCTGGTTCCCCTCATTGTCTAGATTAATGCCTCCCTCTTCTCTTATCAGGAGATAATACTTTGCTCATCATAATACTGCCCATTTTGTGTAGGTAATTGTCTCTTTCTCTGTCACTATACTGTAAATGTTTTCTAGCCTATATCCACAGCACAGTAGTACCTGGTTCAAATTATCATCTTGCCTCACTAATGGAGGATTAATAGATAAATCCTAATTTTTTAGCATTTATTTTAAATTTATTTATATTTAGCTTTTAATATATACTTAGGATTTATTCTCTTTCTTCCCACCCCACCCCCAAGCACTGAGTAAAATTCCTTTAGAAAAAGTCAGGCTGCCTCCACCGGACAGGGAGAAAGAGGGAAAGATAGCTTTAAGACAGCTTGGGAGGAAAAATTAAAGGTGGACACACACATACATACTCACACTGTCAGCTCTGCGAGGTGGTGGAAGCAGCAGTGAGAGATCCAGAGTGGAAGAGAAGGTGTTCCCTTCCACAAGAAGGCTCTCCTTTGATGCCTCTCTAAATGGGGTGGGGTGGGGTGGGGTGGGGCCGTGTGGGCACTGTTCTCTTCAAGGTATCACTAGAGTCTTCTTTTCAGGGTTTAAGGGTGCTTGGAGGACCAGGCAGTGCAATATGCGATTCATATAAACGCTGAAATTCCAGGATTCAACAAGAGCAGAGTGAACTAGCAGATTCCCCGAAAGCATCGGATTTTAGCCCGGCTTAAATCCATACAATACGTTTCTGAACATTAAAGCGCTTCCCGCCAGATACTTTGCTCCCTCGCAGGAGAAGCGCTCAACCAGGCAGAACGAGTGCTCCCAGTAGAGTGCCGGCTTACTCAAACCCGAGCTCCCGCGCCCATCCCAGCCTACATCCCACAGTTCCGAGTCCCCGCAGTGAAAGGTGAGGGATCGGGCAGAGGGGTAGATGGCCCCCAGAAAGGCTCGGAAGATTCGAGTGCCCACGGAACCTCATCTCCCAGGGTGTCTGGCTGGAACGCCCTCAGAACCTCAGTCCACCTCGGTTTCTGCGAAATGGTTGGCACCTACGGGCGAGCCCTTCCCAGCTTCTCCCAGCGCCCTGTACCAGCTTGGCCATTTGAAATGGTCTTGGACTAGGAGACGAGGCCTCGAAGCCCGCCAGGGTCGGGTCTAGGGTGGGGAGATAAGGCGAGCAGACATGCCCTCTAGTATTTATGCAAACCTGGCAGCCGGATGGGGAGAGGAGGAAGAGCCCCCGACGCCACCCCGGGACCGGCTCTGGACCACAGGCTGGGGAGGCGCGGAGGCAGAGGCTGCTGGTCTCGGGACGGCCAACGCGAGACCGCAGTGGGTGCTGGCAGAGAGCCCAGAGATGCGCGCCTGGGAGACATACCGCTTCGCAGGGAGCTCAGCGCAGTCCCCACTGCCTGAGCGGGGGCCTCATCTGGAGAGCGCTACTGAAGATTTTCATGGGGCGAGGGGTGGCTGGGAAAGGTGTCCCCAAAGCTTAGAACCTATCACTGCTTCCCAGGGGAATCGGCCTGCTAGGAAAAGGAACTAGGTATTTTGGGAGTGTTTCGGGCTGGAGCGAGGCCCGGAGCGAGCGCTGGCACGTCACCCCCACACTTGGCCAACTCCGACCGCCAGAAGCAGGGGCCTCTGCAGAGCTATGGCAGCATTCCTGCCCTCCCTGGATGTTGAGCGTCCATCGCTACAGCTCTTTCGCGAATCCTTCCTTTCCCCTTGGTTCATCTGGGGTTCCAGCTGCGGACCCCATCTGGCGCAGTTACTCCGAGGGGACCTAGCTAGCGCCCCCTCGAGGAGTGCGTGGGGAACCCGGCTTGCAGACTCTCACAGCAGGTAGCAGCAAAAGGCTTGGTGGCTGAGATGGTGCAGTGAGACAGTTGTCAACAGATGGTGCAGCTGCAGCTCTGCGCAAGGGGACTGGCGAGCACGTAGCCAGGTACTGCCCCTTCCCAGTGACGTCTTTACAGTGGGTTATAAAGACCTCACGCGCAGCCTGCCAAGGTTCTGCTAACTCCCGAGCTGAGCAGGACCCGAGCCAAGAGGCGCCTGCAAAGCTGCAGACGGTGGCGGCGGTAGTGAAAGCAAAGGAAAAAATCTCCAGCTGGACGCAGGGCCCCAGAATTCCTGCCACAGACTCTGAACTTTGACAGGTCGTGCTGTGACTAATACCACCCACCCCCACCTTCGCCCAGAAGTCCTCACGCAGCACAGGGCTTTGCCTTTCCCGCTGCAGATAGGAGGAATAGCAGTTGCAAGCAGCAGCAGGTGCAGAAAGGTGGAGGATCTCTGCTTCCTGGAACCGTGACCCGTGGAATTTCTTTCTCTTTTCCAGCTCAACGCAGGAGAGACGCTGTCTCCAGATTACAGAACTCAAGTGCTTTCTGAGGCTCGAAAGTGGAGGAATTCAAAGCCACCAAGGGCATACAGCACATCTAGAAGCTTTTATCTTAGCGCCAAGTCTTCTGCTTACAAGGAAAGAGTTCTGTCCAGAAAGAGCCTGCAGCCCTCCTGTCTTGGTTAAACAGGACTCTGACACCAGGTGCTGGCTCAGGACCCTGCTGCAAAGGGTTTGTGTGTGTGTACAGAGAGGAAGGTTTAACTGCTTAGCAGAAGAATGGATAACGTCCTCCCTGTGGACTCAGACCTCTTCCCAAATATCTCCACCAACACCTCGGAGCCCAACCAGTTTGTGCAGCCGGCCTGGCAAATTGTCCTTTGGGCAGCTGCCTACACAGTCATTGTGGTGACCTCCGTGGTGGGCAACGTGGTGGTGATGTGGATCATCTTGGCTCACAAGAGAATGAGGACAGTTACTAACTATTTCCTGGTGAACCTGGCCTTTGCAGAGGCCTCCATGGCTGCATTCAATACGGTGGTGAACTTCACTTATGCTGTCCACAACGAGTGGTACTACGGTCTGTTCTACTGCAAATTCCACAACTTCTTCCCCATTGCTGCTGTCTTTGCCAGTATCTACTCCATGACAGCTGTGGCCTTCGATAGGTGAGCTTGCCCTTTGTGGAAAAGGGAAAAAATATCCTTAAAGGAAGATAGCATTGCTATGGAGCTTCAGGTTTGGATAGTGCCTGGTTCAAGGTGGAGATGGGCCACTTGAACCCCTGGATTTATACTGACAGTTAGCTGAGTCACTTGTTGATGGGAGATTTTATCTTATCTCATGATTTTCTTTTCTATTTCTCTTTCTTTTTCTACTCCTTTTCACCCATCACCAGTCTCCCTTCCTTTATGTATACATCCCACCTTTTTTCTTCATTCCTCTCTTTTATTTTTCCCTTCTCCACTCATCTTCCTGACATTTTCCATTCAACTCCTACTTTGCTTCTTTCAATATATTCCTTCTCTCTTTTGCCTTTAAAGCCTGAAGGGGATACCCAGGATGTGGCCAAGGGGCTGGCCCCTGGCTAGGGCTTTGTGAATCCTTGCAGGCCTGCTATTCAGCTGTACAGCCTTTTGATACCTTCCAGTTTTAAGTACACATAGGCAAAATTTCTCATTTTCAATTTTTCCTGAATATTCAGGAACTTTCTTCTCCCACCACAACTCTCCAATATTATTTGGATGTGAAGAGCATTTTATTAGAATCATAAAATACTCAGGATTCTAATTCAGCTTTCTCTATGCTGCTAGGGGTTCTCATTCAGAAATGAGAGGCAGCTATGCTGTTCTTAAGGAACTCCACAGATAAGGATCCAAGAGTTTTTCTAAACTTCTCTGGCCATGTGAGGTCAATGTTTTTAGGCTCTCTACATCCACAGAGAAACATGCTTAGCAAAGGCAATTAAAGGCAATTGAAAGCTCTTTCTTTCCTGCACCCAACAGGCTAGGGTTTCAGAAGCTAATTAAAAGTGAAAATGTTGGCATTTTCACACATTGGAGCTACAGTTCTGGAATGAAAGTGTCCTCAGGTGGCATGATGGAAAATTGATCATTAGAGCACAGCTCTATTTGTATTGACTTTTTTGTGGGTGTCCTAGGTCTCTAATGTGTATATCTATGGGTGTACAAGTGTTAAATGTTTACCTAGGATGTGGAGGTATGTTTAAAACACCTACCACTGTGATTTTAAAATGGGTTCTTTTGATGGCCTTGCTGAGATAAATGAATATGAGAAGCCCAAAGAAGGAGCTAAGAGAAAAACTTCAAAAAAACCATTCCCAAGTTACTGAATTCTTTTGTATAGAGATTTGCAATTGATTGGAGGTCTTTTGCAGGTTCTGTAGTCAATGATCACTTTTAAAATCAGAGAAAACTATGTTTCCTTTGCAGTGATGTCCAAATGCTAATTTTTAAGTTCCCTTTATGCAACTCTTAAGTGCTTAATATGTTATGTGTAAAATAAGTTGTGGTGAATCAATTTATATTTTAAATGTAGAAGGGAAACCAATTACTCAAAGTGGTAGTGAAATGAATTCTTTTGTAAATTTATCTCTTATGCTACTCTGGTTTTTAGATATTTGGTTTGCTGAAAGTGAGGTACCTGTAATCTTTCTGCACTGACTTGCTCCTTTAACTTCACATCAGCCCCCTTAAACTTAGAAAACTCACAGCATGATGTATAACTGATTATATGTGCAGTGAAATCTGGTGCCTTTTCGGTCTTACACACGCTGTCTTGATTATCTCTAAATTAGAGGGAAAGTTGGTATTTTTACTGCATCGGGTACTTGTGTGAGCTCAAGGGAGACCTGACAGTCAGCATGAGCCCAAGCATTCAGTAGCTGATGGAACACCAGAGAACAGCTCTCTTGCTTTGTCTTACACAGAAATGACATGTTCTACAGCCCTTCTCTTTCCCTTTGAATGTAGAAGGTTAGGGGCAAGATTCGGGGTCAAACTCTTCAGTGGGTTGGGCAAGGAGCCAGATTTTGGCTGCCTTGACTCTGGCATCACAGGCTCCACTGTTTCTCTCCAGGCAAACCATAGACCCTGACCCTTCATGACACCTGTTCAGTGAGGTCAGAGGATCTCTGGTGTCAGAGCTGAGAGCAATGACAAAAACAAGAAATGTCACCTGTGCCTGATGTGCAGATTATCAATGGCATGCTCAGGGCTAGAGTTCAAGGTAGAGTTAGAGATGATGCCTCAAGGCTGTGTCTCCAAGTCCTCCAAGTGCTCCTTCTGTTTTTCCTTGCTCAGCCTCATGAGCTGAGTAAATTAATCCCCTCAGGCCCTCTGAAGAATCTAGCTCCACCACAGGCATGGTCATCCATTCTCTCCCAAGAATGCTTTACAAAGGAAGAGGCCTCCAGCTCTTTCCACATGAATGATCGCTTCTTTCTCCACCATGACAATGCAGACTTTGAGGAAATGTTAAGTTACCTTTTTGTATGCTCCTTGAATTTTTAACAGATAATCTTTGAATCATCTTAAAAATGAAAGCAACGTGGTTTTCCTGATTATAAAATTAAACCTTGTTCATGAAGGACACAGAAACAAAAATACAAATCAACCATTAATTCACAATGCAAAAGTTACACCTGTTAACAGTTGAATTTCTTTTATGACTATTACACTACATAATTGAAGTCAGATTCTGGATAATTTTGTAGCTTACTTTTTTCCATTGATATTAATGGAAAACATTAATAATATTTTCCCATGTTATTAAAAAGTCTTCAGTAACAAATAATATTTTCCCATGTTATTAAAAAGTCTTCAGTAACAAATAATATTTTCCCATGTTATTAAAAAGTCTTCAGTAACATAATCATAGCGGTTTCCTATTATTCCATTTTATGAATGTGCCATTATTACTTTAACCATCCCCCTACTGCTGGGAATCTAGGTGATGTCTAGATTTTTTTGCCATTATGATTAAAGTACTAATAAACATTTCTGTATGATAATTTTATTTTGCTTTCTTGATTATTTCTTTAGGGTAGACTTCCCAGAAGTAGAATTACTGGGTCAAATGAAATGAAATTTTTAAAAACATTTCTTCCTAATTTTAAAGGATTATAAACTCTGGGCAGAGCAAGGAACATTTCTCTTCTGTCTTGTTTATCTTCTCAAAACAGAGAAGAGTGCTTGGCACTTAACAGTCACTACATGTTTATTGATTAAACGAATGAATGAATGAATAAAATAATACATGCTCCTAGAAGAACATTTGGAAGAACATCATCAATGGCATGCTCAGGGTTACAGTTCAAGGTAGAGTTAGGCATAAGGCTTCAAGGCTGTATCTCCAAGTCCTCCATTTAAAAAAATGTAAAAATCTACAAGTCCACTATTGACAGTTAACCTGTTAAAAGTCTGGAATGCTAGCTTATACTTTTTCTGTGTTATTTATACCACATAAAGTCACTCATACTTTTTGAGATAAATTTTGGATCATAATAAAAACAGTTTCAGCAGCTGTTTTTTTCTGTGTTTTCTTTTGTCCCTTAGCATCATATCATGGCCATTTTCCATGTCATGAAATGGTTTTCAAAATAGGATTTTTAATGGATGCATTATATTGCAAGGCTGTAATCATTTATTTAACCATTCCTCTATTTTTAGATGTATATTGTTTCCATTTTCAATGATTACAAGTAACTTTGAAATTAATATCCTTGACATAAATCTTTGAGAGCATCCCTTGTTCTTTTCATAAAATAAACTCCTTAAAGTTGAATAGTTAGGTCAAACCGTCTTGGTAAACTATGCCAAATTTCCTTCTAGAAACAACATGTAAGCAAAGAAAAAACTTCAGCTGCAGATTGTAGAACTAATTTGAATCTTTCTTGAAATCTTTCCATAGAATGAGGGGAGAGAGGGGATGAATGAGATCCCCTTCAGAAGGAATACTTATTTACTGAAGGCAATGACTACCTAGAACTTTAAAAAGCTGCAGAGATAAATATACTAAATAATATCATGTCTACCTCTAATTAAACTCCAAAAAACACCAGGAATTTTACATTTTAAAACTCCATAAGATTTTTAAATTCCTTCCTATTGTACAAACTAAAAGGTGTGTGTGATGTTTCATGAAATTAGAAGCTGGAGGACACTGAGAGGTGACACCTTCATTTTTCAGGAGCCAGTGATGATGACTGGTTCTAGTTTTGTGGAGCAGCATCTAAGAAGAGAGGAGGGGGGAACCAATCCTTAAGCCCCACAAGATGGGCTACAAAGGCAAAAGGTAACCTCACTTGGAACCTAGCACACAGCAACAGGAGGCTCAGAAAAGCTCTGGTCTGATAACACTGCTTCTCTACCTGGTAGGGGCAGTTATAATTTCAGCAAGATGAAAGGTAAAGGTTGCTCACTACTCAGATTGGTTCTAGATATGTTGTATTTGAGTGAAAGAAAACATCCAATGATGGTCTCTGGACAATATGAAATTTGGTCAGGACCAAAAATATAGTTGCTCAGATAGGGGTAATGGTTGAAGATAGAAGAGGGAATGAACTCTCTGAGAGATTAAAAGAGGAACCAAGAGTAAAGACATGCATAAATAACAAAACTCTGCCTACTAATTCCCTGGTATCCATCCCACTCTGTTCCAGTCATACTCAGCTACAAGTCTAAATAGCCTGCTTCCCAAGTCTCTGCTAGACCTGCAGTCTGTCCTTGAACCTCACCTTGTTGACAGACTTGGATCTCAGGGCAGTCCTTCTCCATCACACCCAGAGGCGAGTCTTAGATCCCAAGATCCTTTTCACTAATTTAGATAGATCTTACAATCCATGACTAAGCACCTGAGTGTTGCTGAGAATGTCCATTCACTAGAAGCTCATCCACAGTAACTGACCCTGTCTTTTCAAATCAGGAATCTCGAATATCAGGGTGGATGCAGATCAACTTGAGTTGTTACATCTTGGATGAGTCATTTTGGCTGCAGAACTTTTCCTGGAGAGGTTTAATGGCCACCTACTCTCTGGAGTTGCCCCACTGCACTTGCCACATCCTCTCCCTACTCATATGACCACCCCCACCCCCAGTGTCCTGAATGGTCAAGGCCCTTGGTGGTGGGGATGGGGTTAGCTGTCAGAAACATAGATAGGTTCAACTGGGGGAAAATAAAGAGTAATTCTCAATGTAAAAGCATGTAGTAGGAGCACAAGACTTTGTTATTATTATTGTTGTTGAATTAGCAAATGGCAGAATAATGATCGTGAGGGAGAAACACACGGTTAAACTTGGACAAAGATCATCAGTCCATCAAGAGATGGGGCCACCATGTAAGGTGGTTCCTGAAGCAGGGCTTCATGTCTTCCCTCAAAGGGCTTATACTACATAATGAGGCAAATAAGACTGATTTAAAGATAGCTACAACATAAGGTGTTATGTGATAGGTTTCACAGGTATTGTACAGACAAATTCTATAGGAGTGAAGAGGAGGGAGGTTATCTAGCAACAATGATCAAGGAAGACCTCAAATGGTGGCAACTGATTTGGGCCTTGAAGATTAGATAAGATTTTTAGAGAAGAAGATAAATAATGGTGACATTCTAGGTAAAAGAAACTGCGTGACAAAAGTATGGAAGTAAAAAGTTGCAAAGTGTTTGGGGAGAATGACAGGCTGACTCAATTGAAGTGAATTCACAAGTGAATCAAGGAATGAATGGAGGAGTTGGTCAGAAGAAAATGAGTACAGTTTTTGTTGGATTTTATGTGAAAATATAATGATTAGTTGGAAATGCCCAACAAGCAGTGTAAGAGATGGGGCTAGAGAATGAGAACCCAGGGACCAAAATGTTTACTTAGGAATTTTCCAAACAGATGGCTTATGGGAGATTTGAAAGTAGAGAACATCTCTTTTACCTATATATGTGTTTCCGGAGAAGAGACCAAAGATTCACGGAAATGTGCTATCAGGCAATAGGAGGGAAAAATGAAGAAACAGAGAGTTAGTGGAATAATCAGGACATGAGGAGAGACAAAAATTAAGAGAGGAAAATTGTGGTGGGTTATATTAATTATAGTGTCATTAGAATCCAAGGATGATGACACTGATTTTGGCAATTAGAGAACATAGGTGAGCTGTGAGAGACAGTGTCAGCAAAGTATGATAAGGGGGGATAAAATTAGATGGCAGTGAGGGAAATGGCCTCTTCCTCATCCATCCATCCATCTATCCATTCATGAAACCATTTTTGAGCACTTAACTATGTACCAGATGCTGAGGCAGTAAAACATTGCCTTTATCCTTCTGCTCTCTGTCTTCAGCTATTGACAAGTGTCCTACTGTGTCAGAGAGGATGTTAGAGCACTTTTGACAAGTTTTCACTCAAATAATAATTCAACCCCACAACCTTCTAGACGAGGTCATTGTAAGAGGATCAAATTCTGCTTAAATATTTTACTCAATTGGTCTCATTTGTTAAATCCATTCCATTTTGAATCATTATAAAATTATTCCTTTTGTTGAAGGAATAATGCCCCTGATTTGGGTCTGCTCTTACTAGTATAATGTCTCTTCCATGTGGCCATCTCTCTGATAGATCCCTCCTGAAGGTTCTCTATCCTTGGTTAACTGTCCCTGGTTTCTTCATCTTTCCATCTTCATTGGTCTCTACTTGCTATTCCTGTTTGCTAATGGTCCTTTTAAATGAGAGTTTAACTAATGTCCAGAACTGAGCATTATCCCGTTAAAATCACCTTGTCCATATCTACCTGCTGTGGGGCTGGCATACTACCTGGTGACTTCGTCTTCTTAGACTCAGTTCAGGTGTCACCTCCACCAAGAAGCTTACCTTAATCTACAAGTCTAGATGAGGTGTCCTTCTTATATATTCCTATGTCATTTATCCAACTCTCTGTATATTCCTATGTCGTTTATTCAACTCTCTGTAACATGTTGGTCTCTCCCACACCTCCCTACCCACTAAATTGCAAGCACCATGAAAACAGGAATGCTTTGTCTGGTTTCCTGTTACCAGCAGCTATCCAGTTGTCTGGCACAGAATAGGTACTCATTAAAGTGTTTATAGTGGTTGACATGACTGTACCTCTCTTCTGCACACATCAACCAAAATCTAAAAACCAGATCCAATGCATCAGACAGACTTCAAAGCACACCTATGATGCTATGCTTTGAAGCAAAAGAAAAATCAGGCCAAATTTATGTCTACCACGGAGTTTTCCTACAATATAGAACACTTTTGGTTTAGAATTCCCTTTTCAAGAATAACTACATGTTCTAATTCACCTTGTCTCTTCCATACTTCACTTGACTCATCTCCACTGGATTCCTGACCCACACTCTGTCCCCAACAGGTATTACACCCCAGGAGAACACCTTCAGTTGAGAGAGGTGTTTATCATTTCTACCTTACCTCCAGTCTATCAAGGCATACTGGAAACTGAGATCTTTCATGGACACTTCTGTGGCCCAACTGTTGCCAACCCCTCTGGCTTTTTCTCCAACACCCCTGCTAGCAAAAGGAAGTGAACTCTCTGATTTACTTAGCCTTCCTGAGGCAGGACCAGCAAAAACCTCTCTTCCATCCAGCCCTCCAAGTCCTATAACTACAGTAGTTGTCTGAACACCTAGACTATACCATATTAAAATACCACCACAGACACAGGAAAATTCCAGCAGAGTGGCGTGAGAAAGTCATAGACCTGGAGGACAGACTGGGAAACTGACTTACATTGCCCAAACCTTCCCTCTTGCCACATTTAGAAGCTGTGATTCCAACTTATTGGAAGGGAAAGTATGAGGCTCTATGGATAAGGAACCCCAGGGATGAAAAGATGGTTTAATGATGCCCATGTAATATAAATCTTAGCATGAGTATTAATACATGAACTGCCTTAGGAACTTTGTCTAAGCAGCCTGGAGTCTGATGCCCTTTCCTTCTCTTTTATAATTCTTTACTAAATCTACTTTCCAATTCAGGTTTATCACTATGTTTAATATTTGGGACTCTCCGTGAAGTGCCTTTCATGTCCTTTGTATAAGAGTGTCTTGTAATATACTTACATCTGACCTTTGATTATGGAGTTTAGTGTAGGAAAGAGCACAGGCAGTGGGTTCCAACAGTGGTTCTACCACTTACTAGGTATGTGAATATGGGCAAGATACTTAACCTCTCTGGGCCTCAATTTCCCCATCTGATAAAAGGGATATTAATAAAAGTTACCTTGTGGAATACTGCTGCAAGGAGAGAAGGAAAAGGAAAGGAATGGAAAGGTATGAAAAGTTCCTGATCTGTGATCTCCAATAAACACTGACACACCATTATAGCCATTATACACACCCATTTCTGTCAGCCTCCTCTTGGATTCCTTCTACATTAGGTATAACAGCAACAGGGTGAAACGATTATATCCTTCCCCACAATAAATATAGTTTAAAATACTTCTAATTGGGTCACCAAACCTGTTTCTAAATGCCATCCAGCATCCTTCCCATCTGTGGAGATGCACACACCCTCTATAAGAAGCCAAGCATTTGGATATTGTATACTGTTGACTCTTGAACAACAGGAGTTTGAATTGCATGGGTCCACTTATACCCAGATATTTTACAATAGTAAATAATATAGTTCTACACAGTCAGTGATTGGTTGAATCCACAGATATGGAGGAACAGAGGGCAGGCTATAAATTATACTGTGGATTTTCAAGGGTTGGTTCCTCTGATCCCTGTATTGTTCAAGAGTCAACTGTATTACAGCCCAGAAAAACCAAATCATTTTCTTTTATACCATCTCCAAAATTACACAGTCACTTCCTACATCCTGTATGTCCCAAAGTCACCACCCTCACATGAAGCATCATTTTCGTGTTTAATGACTGGGGAGAACTTGGTCATAGCAAAAAACTCTTACTTGCTGCATGTGTTTTTGCTGATACTCAGTTTGTTAAAGTTGTATTTCTTTTGCCTTTGAACACATCTTCTAAATCCTGGAAGTTTTCTTATAAATCTAGTTTGTATGTATTAAACATCCACTTTCCCTTGTCCTAGGACTAATGCTCAATTAGCTCTTAAATATGAGATGGCGTCCTTCCACCTAAACATTTAACAACATTTTCAAACTTAATCAATTGAATGATCTTACATATTTACAATTAGTCACAAAATTTTATAAACAAATCAAATAAGCTTAAAAATGTAAACATCACTTTTAAACTTGTAAATTTCACTAAATATTTCAAACTATAATTGCAAACTTAATACATCTGGTTTTGTTAAAACTTCAGATCCCTAACTGGATGATTTATAAATAGGAGAAACAAAATCTTTCTCCAGATGTACATAATCCCAGCAAAGTTAATAAATCAAAACTTCTAAATTTAGTGTATCAAATTCTCTTAAAACATGTCAACCTCCTAAGAACTACACTTACAAATTCAATAAATGAGGTTCTTGTGAGTATCTAAACAATGACTATGATATTACTTAGTTAAATCTTCTTAAGTATTTCAATTAAAATTATAAATCTGGTAGGTCAAATTCTCTAATATTTCAGATTCTCATTTCCAACATATTAAAAACAAATCACCCATAAAGTAACATATACTGCTCATAAAACTTACTACTACACCCACACTTCTTACATAGAAGTACCACTTCTTCATTGTCTATTAACTTTTTAAAAATGCCTCCCTGTGGTTACAGAGTTACACAAGCAGAGGTGGCAGAATCATCTTCTCCTTAAGGGGCAACTGAGTTTCTGGAATCAGGGTTGAGTCAGAGATGTGAATCTGGGTGTGCCTTTCAGGGGTCTTGCCCAGAGCTGCCACCCAATACCCTGTGCCCTTTTCACAGTGGAGCTCTGCTGGCTCAGTGCCCACAGTACCACCAACACCTTGTTACTGGAATTGACTTTTGTAGACCCACTGTGTGTGGTATTTCTGTGGCTTCCTTCAAGTTTTACCCCTTACCAAATTTCATCTTAACATTTTATCATCTGATTTACCTAGACGGAATCACACAGAGCTTCAGCCCACACTTAGTTTGCATCCAACTGTTTTATTACCTGAGTAGAACTAGCTGCATACTGTACTCTTTTTTATTTTACCTTCTTATCGACCTCCATTTCGGACTAGCTCATTTATATGGATAAAATGACAAAAAAAAAAAAAAAACTACCGTCTGTCCTGGGTCCTTCAGTTTCTTTTTTTTTTTTTATTTCTGAGATATACATTTTAAAGTAATAACAAGAATTATGACTTATAACATTATACCAGAACATATAAGATTTTTAGAAATTTCATGTAATGAAACATTTATATTAACATATTTCCATACAAATAACCCAATGAAAGTTTAGTATTAGTTGTTTTGTTTGTTTGTTTGTTTTTATACTGCAGGTTCTTGTTAGTCATCAATTTTATACACATCAGTGTATACATGTCAATCCCAATCGCCCAATTCAGCACACCACCATCCCCACCCCACCACAGTTTTCCCCCCTTGGTGTCCATATGTCTGTTCTCTACATCTGTGTCTCAACTTCTGCCCTGCAAACCAGCTCATCTATACCATTTTTCTAGGTTCCACATACATGTGTTAATATACGATATTTGTTTTTCTCTTTCTGACTTACTTCACTCTGTATGACAGTCTCTAGATCTACCCACGTCTCAGCAAATGACTCAATTTCGTTCCTTTTTATGGCTGAGTAATATTCCATTGTATATATGTACCACAACTTCTTTAACCATTCATCTGTCGATGGGCATTTAGGTTGCTTCCATGACCTGCTTATTGTAAATAGTGCTGCAATGAACATTGGGGTGCATGTGTCTTTTTGAATTATGGTTTTCTCTGGGTATATGCCCAGTAGTGGGATTGCTGGATCATATGGTAAATCTATTTTTAGTTTTTAAAGGAATCTCCATACTGTTCTCCATAGTGGCTGTATCAATTTACATTCCCACCAACAGTGCAAGAGGGTTCCCTTTTCTCCACACCCTCTCCAGCATTTGTTGTTTGTAGATTTTCTGATGATGCCCATTCTAACTGGTGTGAGGTGATACCTCATTGTAGTTTTGATTTGCACTTCTCTAATAATTGGTGATGTTGAGCAGCTTTTCATGTGCTTTTTGGCCATCTGTATGTCTTCTTTGGAGAAATGTCTATTTAGGTCTTCTGCCCATTTTTGGATTGGGTTGTTTGTTTCTTTAATATTGAGCTGAATGAGCTGTTTATATATTTTGGAGATTAATCCTTTGTCCGTTGATTCGTTTGCAAATATTTTCTCCCATTCTGAGGGTTGTGTTTTCGTCTTGTTTTTGGTTTCCTTTGCTGTGTAAAAGTTTTGAAGTTTCATTAGGTCCCATTTGTTTATTTTTGTTTTTATTTCCATTACTCTAGGAGGTGGATCAAAAAAGATCTTGCTGTGATTGGTGTCAAAGAGTGTTCTTCCTATGTTTTCCACTAAGAGTTTTATAGTGTCCAGTCTTATATTTACGTTTTGAAAACATTTTGAGTTTATTTTTGTGTATGGTGTTAGGGAGTGTTCTAATTTCATTCTTTTACATGTAGCTGTCCAGTTTTCCCAGCATCACTTATTGAAGAGACTGTCTTTTCTCCATTGTATATCTTTGCCTCCTTTGTCATAGATTAGTTGACCATAGGTGCATGGGTTTATCTCTGGGCTTTCTATCCTGTTCCACTGATCTATGTTTCTGTTTTTGTGCCAGTACCATATTGTCTTGATTACTGTAGCTTTGTAGTATAGTCTGAAGTCAGGGAGTCTGATTCCTCCAGCTCCATTTTTTTCCCTCAAGACTGCTTTGGCTATTCTGGGTCTTTTGTGTCTCCATACAAATTTTAAGATGATTTGTTCTAGTTCCGTGAAAAATGCCATTGGTAATTTGATAAGGATTGCATTGAATCTGTAGATTGCTTTGCGTAGTAGAGTCATTTTCACAATATTGATTCTTCCAATCCAAGAACATGGTATATCTCTCCACCTGTTGGTATCATCTTTAATTTCTTTCATCAGTGTCTTATAGTTTTCTGCATACAGGTCTTTTGTCTCCTTAGGTAGGTTTATCCCTAGATATTTTATTCTTTGTGTTGAAATGGTAAATGGGAGTGTTTCCATAATTTCTCTTTCAGATTTTTCATCATTGGTGTATAGGAATGCAAGAGATTTCTGTGCATTAATTTTGTATCCTGCAACTTTACCAAATTCATTGATTAGCTCTTGTAGTTTTCTGGTGGCATTTTTAGGATTCTCTATGTATAGTATCATGTCATCTGCAAACAGTGGCAGTTTTACTTCTTCTTTTCCAATTTGTATTCCTTTTATTTCTTTTTCTTCTCTGATTGCCGTGGCTAGGAATTCCAAAACTATGTTGAATAATAGTGGTGAGAGTGGACATCCTTGTCTCGTTCCTGATCTTAGAGAAAATGCTTCCAGTTTTTCACCATTGGGAATGATGTTTGCTGTGGGTTTATCGTATATGGCCTTTATTATGTTGAGGAAAGTTCCCTCTATGCCCACTTTCTGGAGAGTTTTTATCATAAATGGGTGTTGAATTTTGTCAAAAGCTTTTTCTGCATCTATTGAGATGATCATATGGTTTTTATTCTTCAATTTGTTAATATGGTGTATCACATTGATTGATTTGCATATATTGAAGAATCCTTGCATCCCTGGGATAAATCCCACTTGATCGTGGTGTATGATTCTTTTAATGTGTTGTTGGTTTCTGTTTGCCAGTATTTTGTTGAGGATTTTTGCATCTATATTCATCAGTGGTATTGGTCTGTAATTTTCTTTTTTTGTAGTATCTTTGTCTGGTTTTGGTATCAGGGTGATGGTGGCCTCATAAAATGAGTTTGGGAGTGTTCCTTCCTCTGCAATTTTTTGGAAGAGTTTGAGAAGGATGGTTGTTAGCTCTTATCTAAATGTTTGATAGAATTCACCTATGAAGCCATCTGGTCCTGGATTTTGTTTGTTGGAAAATTTTAAATCACAGTTTCAATTTCAATACTTGTGATTGGTCTGTTCATATTTTCTGTTTCTTCCTGGTTCAGTCTTGGAAGATTATACCTTTCTAAGAATTTGTCCATTTCTTCCAGGTTGTCCATTTTATTGGCATAGAGTTGCTTGTAGTAGTCTTTTAGGATGTTTTGTATTTCTGCGGTGTCTGTTGTAACTTCTCCTTTTTCATTTCTAATTTTATTGATTTGCATCCTCTCTCTCTTTTTCTTGATGAGTCTGGCTAATGGCTTATCAATTTTGTTTATCTCATTCTTTATTTTAAAGTCTATGTTATCTGATATGAGTATAGCTACTCCAGCTTTCTTTTGATTTCCATTTGCATGGAATTTCTTTTTCCATCCCCTCACTTTCAGACTGTATGTGTCCCTAGGTCTGAAGTGGATCTCTTGTAGGCAGCATATATATGGGTCTTGTCTTTGTATCCATTCAGCAAGCCTGTGTCTTTTGGTTGGAGCATTTAATCCATTCACGTTTAAGGTAATTATTGATATGTATGTTCCTATGACCATTTTCTTAATGGTTTTGTGTTTGTTTTTGTAGGTCCTTTTCTTCTCTTGTGTTTCCCACTTAGAGAAGTTCCTTTAGCATTTGTTGTAGAGCTGGTTTGGTGGTGCTGAATTCTCTTAGCTTTTGCTTGTCTGTAAAGCTTTTGATTTCCCCATCAAATCTGAATGAGATCCTTGCCGGGTAGAGTAATCTTGGTTGTAGGTTCTTCCCTTTCATCACTTTAAGTATATCATGCCACTCCCTTCTGGTTTGTAGAGTTTCTGCTGAGAAATCAGCTGTTAACCTTATGGGAGTTCCCTTGTATGTTATTTATCATTTTTACCTTGCTGCTTTCAATAATTTTTCTTTGTCTTTAATTTTTGCCAATTTGATTACTATGTGTCTCGGCGTGTTTCTCCTTGGGTTTATTCTGTATGGGACTCTCTGCGCTTCCTGGACTTGGGTGGCTATTTCCTTTCCCATGTTAGGGAAGTTTTCAATTATAATCTCTTCAAATATTTTCTCTGGTCCTTTCTCTCTCTCTTCTCCTTCTGGGACCCCTATAATGCAAATGTTGTTGCGTTTAATGTTGTCCCAGAGGTCTCTTAGGCTGTCTTCATTTCTTTTCATTCTTTTTTCTTTAGTCTGTTCCGCAGCAGTGAATTCCACCACTCTGTCTTCCAGGTCACTTATCCATTCTTCTGCCTCTGTTATTCTGCTATTGATTCCTTCTAGTGTAGTTTTCATTTCAGTTATTGTATTGTTCATCTCTGTTTGTTTGTTATTTAATTCTTCTAGGTCTTTGTTAAACATTTCTTGCATCTTATTGATCTTTGCCTCCATTGTTTTTCTGAGGTCCTGGATCATCTTCACTATCATTATTCTGAATTCTTTTTCTGGAAGGTTGCCTATCTCCACTTCATTTAGTTGTTTTTCTGGGGTTTTATCTTGTTCCTTCATCTGGTATGTAGCCCTCTGCCTTTTCATCTTTCTGTGAATGTGGTTTTTGTTCCACAGGCTGCAGGATTATAGTTTTTCTTGCTTCTGCTGTCTGCCCTCTGGTGGTTGAGGCTATCTCTCCTTCAGTTTCTTTTCTGAGACTTTGATGTCATGAAAAATATGTGCCAGAATTTTTCTGGATATATCCTGTCTCTTCACATGAATTATTAAAAATGGAAGGGCCTCCTCAGGACCCACTGGGGCTTTGGCTTCTTGAACACACAGGGCTGAGTCCATGCTGACAGCCCAGAGGCTTCAGAACACAATGGGGTAGAGTTCATGCTAATGGGAGCCAAGTCTCCTCAGGACTTGCTGGGGCTTCACCTTTGGGACGTTGTGGGGTCCAGTTCACACTGATGGGGGCCCCGTCTCCTCTAGACCTGCTGGGAGGTAGTGTGGCTGAAGGAAAAGGTAATCCACAGGACCCAAGACATGGTGGCTACTAATATACTATTCCCATGGTGCCTCTTAATACCATGAGGACTCCCAGAAGGGAAACAAATATCACAATTTTGGTTGAATTTAGTCTGACCATGTGGCTGACAGGGTCTTGGCCGGGTGTCCTGTCTGTGCCTCTGAGGTGAGAGAGGTGACTTCAGGATATTAGTCTGCCAGAGACCTCCCAGCTCCACATCATATCAAATGGCAAAAGCTCTCCCAGAGATCTCCATCTCAGTGCTAAGACCCAGCTCCACTCAGTGATCAGCAAGCTACAGTGCTGGACACCCTTTGTCAAAAAATGAGCAAGAAAGGAACACAACATCACCCATTAACAGAGAGACTGCTTCAAATCATAATAAGGTCACAGGCACCCCAAAACACACCACTGAGGACAGTCCTGCCCACCAGAAAGACAAGATCCAGCCTCATCCACCAGAACACAGGCACCAGTCCCCTCCACCAGGAAAGCTGGAGTAACAACCCACTGAACCAACCTTAGCCACTGGGGGCAGACACCAAAAACAATGACAACTACAAACCTGTAGACTGCGAACAGGAGACCCTAAACACAGTAAGTTAAGCAAAATGAGAAGACAGAGAAATATGCAACTGATGAAGGAGCAAGGTAAAAACCCACCAGACCAAACAAATGAAGAGGAAATAGGCAGTCTACTTGGAAAAGAATTCAGAGTAATGATAGTAAAGATGATCCAAAATCTTGGAAGTAAAATGGAGAAGATACAAGAAACGTTTAACAAGGAGCTAGAAGAACAAAAGAGCAAACAAACAATGATGAGCAGGACAATAAATGAAATTGAAAATTCTCTAGAAGGAATCAGTAGCAGAATGACTAAGGCAGAAGAAGGATAGGTGACCTGGAAGAAAAAATAGTGGAAATAAGTACTGCAGAGCAGAATAAAGAAAAAAGAATGAAAAGATTTGAGGACAATCTCAGAGACTTATGAGACAACATTAAATGGAACAAAATTCAAATTATAAGGGTCCCGGAAGAAGAAGAGAAAAAGAAAAGGACTGAGAAAATATTTGAAGAGATTATAGTTCAAAACTTCCTCGATATGGGAAAAGAAAAAGACAATCAAGTCCAGGAAGCACAGAAATCCCATACAGGAAAAATCCAAGGAGAAACATGCCAAGACACATATTAATGAAATTATCAAAAATTAAATACAAAGAAAAAATATTAAAAGCAGCAAGGGAAAAACAACAAATAAAATACAAGGGAATCCACATAAGGTTAACAGCTGATCTTTCACCAGAAACTCTACAAGACAGAAGAGAGTGGCAAGACATATTTCAAGTAATGAAAGAGAAAAACCTACAACCAAGATTACTCTACTGAGCAAGAATCTCATTCAGAATCGATGGAGAAATTAAAACCTTTACAGACAAGCAAAAGCTAAGAGAATACAACATCACCAAACGAGCTTTACAACAAATGCTAAAGGAATATCTCTAGGCAGTAAACACAAGAAAAGAAAAAACACCTACAATAACAAACCCAAAACAATTAAGACATGGTAAGAGGAACATATATATTGATAATTACCTTAAAGGTAAATGGATTAAATGCTCCAACCAAAAGACACTGACTGACTGAGTGGATACAAAAACAAGACCCATATAAATGCTGTCTACAAAAGACCCACCTGAGACCTAGGGACACATACAGACTGAAAGTGAGGGGATGGAAAAAGATATTCCATACAAACGGAAATCAAAAGAAAGATGGAGTAGCAATTATCATACCAGACAAAATAGACTTTACAATAGACTATTACAAGAGACAAAGAAGGACACTACATAATGATCAAGGGATCAATCCAAGAAGATATAACAATTGTAAATATTTATGCACCCAACATAGGAGCACCTCAATACCTAAGGCAAATGCTAACAGCTATAAAATGGGAAATTGAAAGAAATACAATGATAGTAGTGGATTTTAACACCCCACTTTAACTAATAGATCAGCCAAAATGAAAATAAATAAGGAAACACAATCTTCAAATGACACATTAAGCAAGATGGACTTAATTGATATTTATAGGACATTCCATCCAAAAACAACAGAATACACTTTCTTCTCAAGTGCTCATGGAACATTCTCCAGGATAGATCATATATTGGATCATAAATCAAACCTTGGTAAACTTGAGAAAATTTATATTGTATCAAGTGTCTTTTCCGACCACAACACTATGAGACTAGATATCAATAACAGGGGAAAATCTGTAAAAAATACAAATACATGGAGGTTAAACAATACACTATTAAATAACCAAGAGATCACTGAAGAAATTAAAGAGGAAATCAGAAAATACCTAGAAACAAATGACAATGAAAACACGATGACCCAAAACCTATGGGATGCAGAAAACGCAGTTCTAAGAGGGAAGTTTAGAGCAATATAATCCTACCTCAAGAAACAAGAAACATCTCAAATAAACAACCTAACCTTACACCTAAAGCAATTAGAGAAAGAAGAACAAAAAAACCCCAAAGTTAGCAGAAGGAAAGAAATCATAAAGATCAGATCAGAAATAAATGAAAAAGAAATGAAGGAAATGATAGCAAAGATCAATAAAACTAAAAGCAGGTTCTTTGAGAACATAAACAAAATTGATAAAGCATTAGCCAGACTCATCAAGAAAAAAATAGGAGAAGATTGAAATCAATACAATTAGAATTGAAAAAGGGGAAGTAAGAACTGACACTGCAGAAAAACAAAGCATCATGAGAGATTACTACAAGCAACTTATGCCAAAAAATGGACAAGCTGGAAAAAATGGACAAATTCTTAGAAAATCACAACCTTCTGAGACTGAACCAGGAAGAAATAGAAAATATAAACAGACTAAGCACAAGCACTGAAATTGAGATTGTGATTAAAAATCTTCCAACAAAGAAAAGCCCAGGACCAGATGGCTTCACAGACGAATTCTATCAAACATTTAGAGAAGAGCTAACACCTATCCTTCTCAAACTCTTCCAAAATATAACAGAGGGAGGAACACTCCTAAACTCATTCTATGAGGCCACCATCACCGTGAAACCAAAACCAGACAAAGATGTCACAAAGAAAGAAAACTACAGGTCAATATCACTGATGAACATAGATGCAAAAATCCTCAACAAAATACTAGCACACAGAATCCAACAGCACATTAACAGGATCATGCACCATGATCAAGTGAGGTTTATCCCAGGAATGCAAGGATGCTTCAATATATGCAAATCAGTCAATGTGATACACCATATTAACAAATTGAATGATAAAAAACATGATCATCTCAATAGATGCAGAAAAAGCTTCTGACAAAATTCATCACCCATTTATGGTAAAAACCCTCCAGAAAGTAGGCATAGAGGAAACTTACATCAACATAATAAAGGCCATATATGACAAACCCACAGCCAACATCGTTCTCAATGGTGAAAAACTGAAACCATTTCCACTAAGATCAGGAACAAGACAAGGTTGCCCACTCTCACCACTGTTATTCAACATCGTTTTGGAAGTTTTAGCCTCAACAGTCAGGGAAGAAAAAGAAATTAAAGGAATCTAAATTGGAAAAGAAGAAGTAAAGCTGTCACTGTTTGCAGATGACATGATACTATACATAGAGAATCCTAAAGATGCTACCGGAAAAGTACTAGAGCTAATCAATGAATTTGGTAAAGTAGCAGGATACAAAATCAATGCATAGAAATCTCTTACATTCCTCTACACTAATGATGAAAAATCTGAAAGAGAAATTAAGGAAATACATCCATTTACCATTACAAAAAAAGAATAAAATACCTAGGAATAAACCAACCTAAGGAGACAAAAGACCTGTATGCAGAAAACTATAAGACACTGATGAAAGAAATTAAGGATGATACCAACAGATGGAGAGATATACCATGTTCTTGGATTGGAAGAATCAAGATTGTGAAAATGACTCTACTATGCAAAGCAATCTACAGATTCAATGCAATCCCTACCAAAGTACCAATGGCATTTTTCACAGAACTAGAACAAAAAATTTCACAATATGTATGGAAACACAAAAGACCCCGAATAGCCAAAGCAATCTTGAGAAAGATAAATGGAGCTAGAGGAATCAAGCTCCCTGACTTCAGACCATATTACAAAGCTACAGTAATCAAGACAGTATTGTAGTGGCACAAAAACAGAAATATAGATCAATGGAACAAGATAGAAAGCCCAGAGATAAACCCACGCACCTGTGGTCACCTTATCCTTGATAAAGTAGGCAAGTGTATACAATGGAGAAAAGACAGCCTCTTCAATAAGCGGTACTGGGAAACCTGTAAAGCTACATGTAAAAGAATGAAATAAGAACACTCCCTAACACCATACATAAAAATAAACTCAAAATGGATTAAAGACCTAAATATAAGTCCAGACACTGTAAAACTCTTAGAGGAAAACATAAGCAGAACACTCTATGACATAAATCACAGCAAGATCTTTTTTGACCCACCCCTAGAGAAAGGGAAGTAAAAACAAAAATAAATCAATGGGACCTAATGAAACTTAAAAGCTTTGCACAGCAAAGGAAGTATGGTTTCCTTGTTTTCTTGTTTATGAAAAAGTCGAAAAGACAACCCTCAGAATGGGAGAAAATATTTGCAAATGAAGCAACTGACAGAGGACTAATCTCCAAAATTTACAAGCAGCACATGCAGCTCAATATCAAAAAAACAAACAACCCAATCCAAAAATGGGCAGAAGACCTAAAGAGACATTTTTCCAAAGAAGATATACAGACAGCTAACAAACACATGAAAGAATGCGCAACATCAGTAATCATTAGCAAAATGCAAATCAAAACTACAATGAGGTATCTCTTCACACCAGTCAGAATGGCCATCATAAAAAAATATGCAAACCCTCTTGCACTGTTGGTGGGAGTGTAAGTTGATACAGCCACTATGGAGAACAGTATGAAGGTTCCTTAGAAAACTAAAAATAGAACTACCATATGACCCAGACATCCACTACTGGACATATATCCTGAGAAAACCATAATTCAAAAAGAGTCATGTACCAAAATGTTCATTGCAGCTCTATTTACAATAGCCAGGACATGGAAGCAACCTAAGTGCCCATTGACAGATGAATGGATAAAGAAGATGTAGCACATATATACAATGGAATATTACCCTGCCATAAAAGGAAATGAAATTGAGTTATTTGTAGTGAGGTGGATGGACCTAGAGTCTGTCATAGAGAGTGAAGTAAGTCAGAAAGAAAAACAAATACTGTATGCTAACACATATATATGTAATTTAAAAAAAAATAATTGTTATGAAGAACCTAGGGGCAGGACAGGAATAAAGATGCAGACGTAGAGAATGGACTTGAGGACATGGGGAGTGGGAAGGGTAAGCTGGGACAAAGTGAGAGAGTAGCATGGACATATATACACTACCAAATGTAAAATAGATAGCTAGTGGGAAGCAGCCACATAGCACAGGGAGATCAGCTCTGTACTTTGTGACCACCTAGAGGGGCTGGATGGGGAGGGTGGGAGGGAGAGGCAAGAGGGAGGAGATATGAGGATATATGTATATGTGTATGTATGGCTGATTCACTTTGTTATAAAGCAGAAACTGACACACCATTGTAAAGCAATTATACTTCAATAAAGATGTTAAAAAAATTATTTTTTAAAATGGAAGGGTAAGTGCCTGTTGGTTTGACAAATCCAGGCTCTCAGCATGTTTCAGATCTGTGCCTAGAGACGTTGTGTGCCTCCTGTGTAAAAGGTCTAAACAGCAGCTTCCATTCCTTAGTGGCAAGGCTTTTATTCTTGGAGCCTGGAAGACTTGAATCCTCCAAATGGATAATGAGATTGCCCTTTCTTCAGATCAGCTGGGTTGCCCTATGTGAACAGAGTCTCATGGCTTTTCCACAGCTTTAGGCATGCTGAGTTCCTTTACCTCACCTTCTTTCTCAGTGTCATAGGTTTCAGATAATAAAATAAATGATGCTCTGTTCTTACAGCTCAACCCAGTACTCTAAGCCATATACGGACTAATGAGCATTTAACCTCACAAATGGTGAGATTAGGAGGATAAACTTAAATACCAACCTTGTACAATTACTTACTTAATTAAATTTTACTGTGGAGAAGTTTCCTCTTGAATAATTAATATGTTTCCTAAGAGTATTTGTCTGACTCTGAAATGTTTTAAAAAACCTCATTAAATATTCTTCTATAAAATCATGTTTAATGGTTACAAAGTATTATAATTTTAATAATCCCACCTCCTAAAAATTTGTAGGTGTTTCTAACTTTTGCTACAATATGTGATTTGTGATTGGTACGTTTTAGCTAAATTTGCACACATGCACAATTATTAGGATAAATTCTTAGAAAAAAGGCCATTAAGGGTGTCAGATATTTATAAGGCTTTGGCTTCATTCTGCTAAATTGGTATTCAAAAAGTTTTAACAATTTAACAGGATGAATCAGAATATATAGACCCATTGTATAAGAGTGCTATTTTCCCCATATTCCTAACAATTTCACGGATATATTTTCCAATTTTAAAGATTAAAATTGTTAATTATGATTGATTTCTTACTATTAAGATTGAATATTTTTGTATATTTATTATTCCTTTATAGATCACTTTTTTTGCATTACCTACTTATGACCCTAGATTTTATTTTATTTTTCTTTTTTAAATTTAATTTAATTTTTTTATACAGAAGGTTCTTATTAGTTATCTATTTTATACATATTAGTGTATATATGTCAAACTCAATCTCCCAATTAATCCCACCACCACCCCACCCCCCACCTCTCTTTCCCTCCTTGGTGTCCATAGGTTTGTTTTCTACATCTGTGTCTCTATTTCTGCCTTGCAAACCGGTTCATCTGTAACATTTCTCTAGATTCCACTTATATGTGTTAATGTACGACATTTGCTTTTCTCTTTCTGACTTACTTCACTCTGTATGACACTCTCTAGGTCCATCCACGTCTCTACAAATGACCCAATTTCGTTCCTTTTTATGCTGAGTAATATTCCATTGCATATATGTACCACATCTTCTTTATCCATTCGTCTGCCAATGGGCATTTAGGTTGCTTATTTACATGGCTATTGTAAATAGTGCTGCAATGAACATTGGGGTGTATGTATCTTTTTGAATTATGGCTTTCTCTGGGTATATGTCCAGTGGTGGGATTGCTGGGTCATATGGCAATTCTATTTTTAGTTTTTTAAGAAACCGCCATACTGTTCTCCATAGTGGCTGTGTCAATTTACCTTCCCACCAGCAGTGCAAGAGGGTTCCCTTTTCTCCACACCCTCTCCAGCATTTGTTGTTTGTAGATTTTCTGATGATGCCCATTCTAACTAGTGTGAGGTGATACCTCATTGTAGTTTTGATTTGCATTTCTCTAATAATTAGTGACGTTGAGTAGCTTTTCATGTGCCTCTTGACCATCTGTATGTCTTCTTCGGAGAAATGTTTTGTAGATTTTCTGATGATGCCCATTCTAACTAGTGTGAGGTGATACCTCATTGTAGTTTTGATTTGCATTTCTCTAATAATTAGTGACGTTGAGTAGCTTTTCATGTGCCTCTTGACCATCTGTATGTCTTCTTTGGAGAAATGTCTATTTAGGTCTTTTGCCCATTTTTTGATTGGGTTATTTGTTTTTTAATATTGAGCTGCATGAGCTGTTTATATATTTTGGAGATTAATCCTTTGTCAGTTGCTTCATTTGCAAATATTTTCTCCCATTCTGAGGGTTGTCTTTTCATCTTGTTTATAGTTTCCTTTGCTGCGCAAATGCTTTCATGTTTCATTATGTCCCATTTTTTATTTTTGTTTTTATTTCCATTACTCTAGGAGGTGGATCAAAAAAGATCTTGCTGTGATTTATGTCAAAGAGTGCTCTTCCTATGTTTTCCTCCTAAGAGTTTTATAGTGTCTGGTCTTACATTTAGAACTGTAATCCATTTTGAGTTTATTTTTGTGTATGGTGTTAGGGAGTGTTCTTTTTTTTTTTTTAAATCTTTATTGGGTATAATTGCTTTACAATCGTGTGTTAGTTTCTACTTTATAACAAAGTGAATAAGCTATACATATACATATATCCCCATATCTCCTCCCTCTGTGTCTCCCTCCCACCCTCCCTATCCCACCCCTGTAGGTGGTCACAAAGCACAGAGCTGATACCCCTGTGATATGTGCCTGCTTCCCACTAGCTATCTATTTTACATTTGTAGTATATATAAGTCCATGCCACTCTCTCACTTCGTCCCAGCTTACCCTCCCCACTCCCCGTGTCTTCAAGTCCATTCTCTACGTCTGTAGCTTTTTTCCTGTCCTGCCCCTAGGTTCTTCTGACCATTTTCTATTTTCTTTTTTTTTTTTTAGATTCGATATATATGGGTTAGCATAAGGTATTTGTTTTTCTCTTTCTAACTTACTTCACTCTGTATGACAGACCCTAGGTCCATCCACCTCACTACAAATAACTCAGTTCCGTTTCTTTTTATGGCTGAGTAATATTCCATTGTATATATGTGCCACATCTTCTTTATACATTCATCTGTCAATGGACACTTAGGTTGCTTCCATGTCCTGGCTATTGTAAATAGAACTGCAATGAACATTGTGGTACATGACTCTTTTTGAATTATGTTTTTTTCAGGGTATATGCTCAGTAGTGAGAGTGCTGTGTAGTATGGTAGTTCTATTTTTAGTTTTTTAGAGAACCTCCATACTGTTCTCCCTAGTGGCTGTATCAGTTTACATTGCCACCAACAGTGCAAGAGGGTTCATTAGGGATTCTTCTAATTTCACTCTTTTACATGTAGCTGTCCAGTTTTCCCAGCACCACTTATTGAAGAGACTGTCTCTTCTCCATTGTATATCCTTGCCTCTTTTTTCATAGATTAGTTGACCATAGGTGCATGGGTTTATCTCTGGACTTTCTATCCTGTTTCATTAGTCTATATTTCTGTTTTTGTGCCAGTACCATATTGTCTTGAATACTGTAGCTTTGCAGTATAGTCTGAAGTCAGGGAGTCTGATTCCTCCAGCTCCATTTTTTTCCATCAAGATTGCTTTGGCTATTCAGGGTCTTCTGTGTCTCCATACAAATTTGAAGATTTTTTGTTCTGGTTCTGTAAAAAAAATGCCACTGGTAATTTGAGAGGGATTACATTGAATCTGTAATTGTTTTGGGTAATATAGTCATTTTCACAATATTGATTCTTCCATTCTAAGAACATGGTATATCTCTCCATCTGTCTGTGTCATCTTTGATTTCTTTCATCAGTGTCTTATAGTTTTCTGAGTACAGGTCTTTTACCTCCTTAGGTAGATTTATTCCTAGGTATTTTATACTTTTTTTGCAGTGGTGAATGGGATTGTTTACTTGATTTCTCTTTCTGATCTTTCGTTGTTAGTGTATAGGAATGCAAGATATTTCTGTGCATTAATTTTGTATCCTTCAACTTTACCAAATACATTGATTAGCTCTAGTAGTTTTCTGGTGGCATCTTTAGGATTATCTAAGTATAGTATCATGTCATTTGCCAACAGTGACAGTTTTCTTCTTTTCCAATTTGTATTTCTTTTTTTTTTCTTTTTCTTCTCTGATTGCTGTGGCTAATACTTCAAAACTATTTGAATAATAATGGCGAGAGTGGACATCCTTGTCTTGTTCCTGATCTTAGAGGAAATGCTTTCATTTTTTTCACCATTGAGAATGTTTGCTGTTGGTTTGTCATATATGGCCTTTATTATGTTGAGGTAAGTTCTCTCTATGCCCACTTTCTGGAGTTTTTATTATAAATGGGTTGAATTTTGTCAAAAGCTTTTTCTGCATCTATTGAGATGATCATATGGTTTTTATTCTTCAATTTGTTAATATGGTGTATCACATTGATTGATTTGCATATATTGAAGAATGCTTGCATCCCTAGGATAAATCCCACTTCATCAGTTTGTATGATCATTTTAATGTGTTGTTGGATTCTGTTTGCTAGAATTTTGTTGAGGATTTTTGCATCTATATTCATCAGAGATATTGGTCTGTAATTTTCTTTCTTTTTTTTTTTGTAGTGTCTTTGGTATTGGTATCAAGGTGATGGTTGCCTCATAGAATGAGTTTGGGAATGGTCCTTCCTCTGCAATTTTTTGGAAGAGTTTGAGAAGGATAGGTGTTATCTCTTCTCTAAGTGTTTGACAGAATTTGCCTATGAAGCCATCTGTTCCTGAACTTTTCTTTGTTGGAGGGTTTTTAATCACAGTTTCAATTTCATTACTGTGATTTGTCTGTTCATATTGTCTATTTCTTCCTGGTTCAGTCTTGGAAGGTTAAACCTTTCTAAGAAGTTGTCTATTTCTTCCAGGTTGTCCAATTTATTGGCCCAGAGTTGCTTGCAGTAATCTCTTAGGATGCTTTGTATTTCTGCGGTGTCCATTGTAACTTCTCTTTTTTTATTTCTATTGTTATCGGTTTGAGTCCTCACCCTCTTTCTTGATTAGTCTGGCTAAACGTTTATCAATTTTGTTTATCTTCTCAAAGAACCAACTTTTACTTTTATTGATCTTTGTCCTTGTTTCCTTTGTTTCTATTTCATTACTTCTGCTCTGATCTTTATGATTTCTTTCCTTCTGCTAACTTTGGGTTTTGTTTGTTCTTCTTTCTCTATTTTCTTTAGGTGTAAAATTAAAATTTTTTTTGAGATTTTTCTTGTTTCTTGAAGTAGGATTTTATTGCTATAAACTTCCCTCTTAGAACTGCTTTTGCTGCATCCATGGGTTTCGGGTTGCCGTGTTTTCATTGTCATTTGTTTTTAGGTATTTTTGAATTTTCCCTTTGAGTTCTTCAGTGATCTCTTGGTTACTTTGTAACGTATTGTTTAGCCTGCATGTGTTTGTGTTTTTTATGTTTTTCCCCTGTAATTTATTTCTAATCTCATAGCATTGTGGTCAGAAAAGATGCTTGATATGATTTCAATTTTCTTAAATTTACTGAGGCTTGATTTGTGACCCAACATGTGATATATCCTGGAGAATATTTCGTGTGCATGTGAGAAGAAAGTGTAATCTGCTGTTTTTGGATGGAATGTCCTGTAAATATCAATTAAATCTCTCTGGTCTATTGAGTCATTTAAAGCTTCTGTTTCCTTATTGATTTTCTGTCTGGATGATCTGTCCATTGGTGTAAGCGAGGTGTTAAAGTCCCCAACTATTATTGTGTTACTGTCGAATTCCTCTTTTATAGCTGTTATCATTTGCCTTATCTATTGAGGTTCTCCTATGTTAGGTGCATATATAGTTATATTTGTTATATCTTCTTCTTGGATTGATCCCTTGATCATTATGTAGTGTCCTTCCTTGTCTCTTGTAACATTCTCTATTCTAAAGTCTATTTTCTCTGATATGAGTATAGCTACTCCAGCTTTCTTTTGATTTCCATTTGCATGGGATATCTTTTTCCATCCCCTCACTTTCAGTCTGTATGTGTCCCTATGTCTGAAGTGGGTCTCTTGTAGACAGCATATATATGGGTCTTGTTTTTGTATCCATTCAGTGAGCCTGTGTCTTTTGTTTGGAGCATTTAATCCATTCACATTTAAAGTAATTATCAATATGTATGTTCCTACTACCTTTTTCTTAATTGTTTTGTTTTTGTAGGTCCTTTTCTTCTCTAAGTGTTTCCCACTTAGAGAAGTTCCTTTAGCATTTGTTGTAAAGCTGGTTTGGTGGTGCTGAATTTTCTTAGCTTTTGCTTGTCTGTAAAGCTTTTGATTTCTCTGTTGAATCTGAATGAGATCCTTCGGGTAGAGTAATCTTCCTTGCAGATTCTTCCCTTTCATCACTTTAAATATATCGTGCCACTCCCTTCTGGCTTGTAGAGTTTCTGCTAAGAAATCAGCTGTTAAACTTATGGGAGCTCCCTTGTATGTTATTTGTCGTTTTTCCCTTGTTCCTTTTAATACTTTTTCTTTGTCTTTAATTTTTTCAATTTGATTACTGTGTTTCTCAGCATGTTTCTCCTTGGGTTTCTCCTGCCTGGGACTCTGCAGTTTCTGGATTGGTTGGCTATTTCCTTTCCCATGTTAGGGAAGTTTTCGACTATAATCTCTTCAAATATTTTTTGGGTCCTTTCTCTGTCTCTTCTCCTTCTGGGACCCCTATAATATGAATGTTTGTACGTTTAATGTTGTTCCAGAGGTTTCTTAGGCTATCTTCATTTCTTTTCATTCTTTTTTCTTTAATCTGTTCCACAGCAGTAAATTCCGCGATTCTGTTTCCCAGGTCACTTATCCGTTCTTCTGCCTCAGTTTTTCTGCTATTGATTCCTTCTAGTATATTTTTCATTTCAGTTATTGTATTGCTCATCTCTGTTTGTTTGTTCTTTAATTCTTATAGGTCTTTGTTCTTTAATTCTTATAGGTCTTTGTAACATATTTCTTACATCTTCTCGATCTTTGGCTCCATTCTTTTTCCAAGGTCCTGGATCATCTTTGCTATCATTATTCTGAATTCATTTTCTGGAAGGTTGCCTATCTCCACTTCATTTTGTTGTTTTTCTGGGGTTTTATCTTGTTCCTTCATCTGGTACATACATCTGCCTTTTCATTTTGTCTATCTTTCTGCAAATGTGGTTTTTGTTCCACAGGCTGCAGGATTGTAGTTCTTGCTTCTGCTGTCTGCCCTCTGGTGGGTGAGGCTATCTAAGAGGCTTGTGTAAGCTTCCTCATGACCCTGGATTTTAAAGTTTACATCTTCATGTTTAAGTTACATATTGAATTGCAACAACTGTATATTAAGGATATAGCCTTTTGACTGTCATACACTGCAAATATTTTTCCATGTTTCTGGTTAAAATTTCAATTTCCTTTTCAGTGATTATCTTAAGTTAAATTATTTTTTTAATAGATACATCCATCTCTCTTTTCTTTTATGGTTTCTCCCTTTGGTTTTATGCTTAGAGAATGCTTCCTCAACCTAAAAGTAAACAAATATGAAGAAACAATTTCATTTGTTTTTATAGTTTAGAGCTTTTTTCTTAAATCATTAATCCATCAGTAATTTAATTTAGATTATGTCTAATTTTTTAAATGCCATATATGTTTATCTGTTGTCCAAACACTATTTATTGAAAGATCATTTCCCTACTGATTTGAGATGTTTCCTTTGTTGGACTCTGAATTTTATGGATACTTGAGCTGTGTTTGATTTATCTGTTTTGTTGCCTGACTATTCCTTTAATAGTACTGGCATGAAATTATTCATCCTGATAAATTCTGGATTCATTATTTAGAATTTCTCTATTGAAAAGTTCTAATTGAATTTTTGTTGGAAAAGCATTAAATGTATTAAATTTAGAAATTAACTTTAGCAGTAATTGTTGGCATATCAAGCTTTTTTTTTCAATGTATGCACATTGTGTATTTTCTACGTATTCAAGCCCATATGTTTTCTTATACAATATTTTTGTGTTTTTCTTCATATAATCCTTCACATTTCTTTAAACATTTAAAAATTTAATATTTTTGATTGCTAATGAAAATGTAATTATTTCCCCATGGTTTTTCTAATGGTTATGGTTGGTGTACTAGAAAGCTATTGATATTTTTTATAATCATTTTGAAACCATATCTTAATGAACCTTGCATAGCTGAAATCCTGCTTTTCCTGTTGTTTTTCTCAGATTTTCCTGATAATTGTATAACCTATAAATTATTATATTTTATATTTTTGTTTTATATAAAGTGTCTGTGTCCTCCTCTAGCAGAAACTAGATCTTTCAGAACAATATTTGTTAAAACTGGTAGTAGTAAACATCTTTTCCTATCTCTGACTTTTAAGGAAAGTTTCTCTTAATAATACTGTTAATATATTGGTTTGTTGGTTTAAGAAAGACATTTTAAAATTACTTCATCAATTTCCTGTTTACCAAGAGAGTTAATCAGATCTAGATTTTTAAAAAGTATAGTTGATATCATGTTAGTTTCAGATGTACAACGAATGATTCAGTTATACATATAATATATATTGTATGTTAGTATATATATTATATATAGTATGTATAAATATGAAATATATATATATTTCATACTATTTTCCA
This sequence comes from Balaenoptera musculus, assembly GCF_009873245.2. NCBI lineage: Eukaryota > Metazoa > Chordata > Mammalia > Artiodactyla > Balaenopteridae > Balaenoptera > Balaenoptera musculus. The sequence continues at coordinate 133,026 of NW_023503243.1, forward strand.
TTATAGGTTATTACAAGATATTGAATATAATATCCTGTGCTATAGAGGAAATCCTGTTGCTTATTATTTTATGTATGGTAGTTTTTATCTGTTAATCCCATACTCCTAACTTGTCTTTCCCCCCTTTCCCATAGTTTCCCCTAGTTTGTTTTCTATATCTGTGAGTCTGTTTCTGTTTTGTATATACATGTACTTGTATATTTTTAGAGTCCACATATAAGTGACATCATACATCATACAGTATACGTCTTTTTCTGTCTGATTTTTTTCACTAAGTGTAATATTCTCTAGGCCCATCCACATTGTTGCAAATGGCAAAATTTTCACTCTTTTTTATGGCTAAGTACAATTCTATTTCATATATATATATATATATATATATATATATATATATCTCACAGCTTCTTAAGCCAATCATCTTTGATGGTTACTTGGGTTGTTTCCATTTCTTGGCTATTGTAAGTAGTGCTACTATGAATATTGGGGTGTATGTATCTTTTCAAATTAGACTTTTCATTTTTTTTCCAGATATGTACACAAGAGTGGGATTCCTGGGTCATGTGGTAGCTCTATTTTAATTTTTTAAGGACCCTCCATACTGTTTTCCACAATGGCCGCACCAATTTACATTCCCACCAACAGTGTAGGAGGGTTCCCTCTTATTCGCACTTTCTCCAGCATTTATTATTTGTAGAGTTTTTCATGATAGCTATTCTGACAGGTGTGAGGTGATACCACATGGGGTTTTGACTTACATTTCTCTGATGATTAGCAAAAGTGAGCATGTTTTCATTTGCCTGTTGGCCATCAGTATGTCTTCTTTAGAGAAACGTTTATTTGGGTTTTCTGCCCATTTTTTGAATGGGTTGGGTTTTTTTTTTTTTTTTGATTTTGAGTTTTATGAGTGGTTTGTATATTTTGGATATCAACCCCTGATGGGTCACATCATTTGCAAATATTTCTCCCTTTCCTAGGTTGTCTTTCATGTTCTTAATGTCTTTCTTCACCATGCAAAACTTATAAGTTTGATTAGGTCCTATTCATTTATTTTTGCTTTTATTTGCCTTGGGAGAGTGATCTAAGAAAATATTGTTACAGTTTATGTCCAAGACTGTTTTGCCTATGTTCTCTTCTAGGAGTTTTATAATGTCTTGTCTTATATTTAGGTCTTTAAACCATTTCAAGTTTATTTTTGTATATGGTGTAAGGGAGTGTTCTAATTTCATTGATTTACATGTGGCTGTCCAGCTTTCCCAGCACCACTTGTTGAAGATACTGTCTTTTCTCCATTGTATATTCTTGCCTTCTTTGTCATATATTAATTTACTGTAGGTGTGTGGGTTTATTTCTGGGCTTTCTATCCTGTTCCACTGATCTATATGTCTGTGTGCCAATACCATGCTCTTATGATTAACTTTATAGTATAATCTGAAGACTGGAAGGGTTATGCCTCCAGCTTTGTTCTTTTTCCTCAGGATTGCTTTTGGTCTTCTGTGGTTTCATGTAAATTTTAGGGTTATTTGGCCTAGTTATCTGAAAAGTGTTGTGGGTATTTTAATAGGGATTGCATTAAATCTGTAGATTGCTTTGGGTAGCATGGCCATTTTCACAATATTAATTCTTCCAATCCAAGAACATGGGATATCCTTCCATTTCTTTGAATCAACTTCAATTTCCTTTATCAAAAATGTTTTATAGTTTTCAGCTTATAGGTCTTTCACTCCCTTGGTTAAGTATATTCCTAGGTATTTTTTTGACCTAATTTTAAATGGGATTATTCTTTTACTTTCGCTCCCTGATATTTCATTGTTAGTGTAAAGAAATGCAAACAGATTTTTGTATATTGATCTTGTATCCTGCTTCCTTGCTGAATTCATTTTGTTCTAATACTTTTGGGGTGGAGACTTTAGGATCTTTCTATATGTAGAAAAAATGATGATTATGTCATCTGCAAATACAGTAAGTTGCCTACATATGAATGAGTTCTGTTCCGAGAGTGCATTTGTAAGTCCAATTTGTTTGTAAGTCCAACAAAGTTAGCCTAGGTACCCAATTAACACAATAGCCTATACAGTACTATACAGTAATAGGTTTATAATACTTTTCACACAAGTAATACATAAAAAGCAAACACAAAAAATAAAGAAAACATTTTTAATCTTACAGTACAGTACCTTGAAAAGTAGAGTAGTACAGTACAACAGCTGGCATACAGGAGCTGGTATTGAGTGAACAGGCAAGAAGTGTTACTGATTGGAAGGGGGAGAGGAGGTGGGAGATGGTAGAGCTGAAGGATCATCAGCAATAGGAGATGGAGGGCAAGCTGCAATTTCACTCACTCCTGACGTTGATGGAATGCACATTTGCATCCTTGAAAGTTCACATCTTGAAGGTTCGTATGTAGGGGACTTACTGTAGTGACAATCTGACCTCTTCCCTTCCAATTTGGATGCCATTCATTTCTTTTTCTTGTCTGATTGCTGTGGCTAAGACTCCATTGCTATGCAGAAGAGAAGTGGTGAAGTGGGCATTCTTGTCTTATTCCTGAATTTAGCAGGAAGTCTTTCAGCTATTCACCATTGAGTATTATGTCAGCTGTGGGTTTGTCATAAATGGCTTTCATTATGTTGAGATTTGTTCTCTCTATTCCCTCTTTGGTAAGAATCTTTATTGTCATGAATGGATGTTGAATTTTGTCAAATGCTTTCTCTGCATTTATTGAGATGATCATGTAGTTTTTGTTTTTCCTTTTTTTAATGTGGTGTATCACATTGATTGATTTGTGTATCCTTGCAAACCTGGAATGAATCCAACTTGATTATGGTGTATGAACCTTTTAATGTCCTGTTGGATTTGGTTTGATAATGTTTTGTTGAGGATATTTGCATCTATATTCCTCAGAGATATTGGTCTGTAATTTTCTTTTTTTGTAGTGTATTTGTCTGGTTTCGGTATCAGGGTGATTGTGGCTTCATACAATGAATTTGAGAGTGTTCACTCCTTTTCAATTTTTTGGAATAGTTTAAGAAGAAAAAAAAAAAAGAAGGATTAGTATAAGTTCTTCTTTGTATGCTTGGTAGAATTCCCCAGTGAAGCTGTCCGATCCTGAACTTTTGTTTGGAGGGAGATTTTTTTATTACAGATTCTATTCCACTTCTAGTGGTGATCTGTTCAAGTTATGTGTTTCTTCTTGACTCGGTTTTGGCAAACTGTATATTTCTAGAAACTTGTCCATTTCTTCAATTTGTTAGCATATAACTATTCATAGTATTCTCTTATGATCTTTATTTGAAGATTTTTGCGTCTATGTTCATCAGTGATATGGGCTTGTAACTTTCTTTTTTTGTAGTATCTTTGTCTGGCTTTAGTATCAGGGTGCTGGTGGGGCTGGGGTTTGGGGCATCATAGCTGCAGGAATTGAGGTAGCTGTGCTGCTGCCTAGGATCTGGGCTGCCTCTCTGGTAGACTTCTTCTGGGACCTATCTGCCCCAGATCTAGTGCTAAGCTGTGGTGTGGAGTGGGAAGAGCTGGGGCACTCTTATTGGGAAACCAGTCACTGAGTACTCCTGCCCAGCGCCTGTCTTCCTAAGATTCAGCACTTAGCCACTGTGTGTTCTTGTAGCATTGGCCAGTGCATGCATTGACAATGGTCTTCCAGGCTCTGCCTGGATCACACTTCAGGCAACTTGCTGTGTCTCTGCATAAATAGACTGAATCTTTGCCCTGATCTTGCACCAGGCTGTGGTGTGGAGTTGAGTGGGGTTGGGGCATTCACCCCTTCAGACTGGGAAGTGCAGCAAGGTGGCAGCTGCCTATGCAGGTCTCTCTCTGGCTTGATTGTTAGCAAGCCAGCACTGCTCACCGGTGGAGTCAAGGCTTCCACAGTCCTTCTATCTATCTCAGCATATTTCTCAGCAAGCAAGGGAGCTTGTCTCCTCCATGCAGGACCCCAGGACTGAGATGTGCAGATTGTGAGTCAATCTGCTCTCTCCTCAGGGCGAGAGTCCACCTCTGTGGACCTTCTTGTCCTTATAGATCCCTCCCAGGGTAGCAGGTTCTGACCTGATGCCTTTTTTTCCCATCCTACCTGGTTATGTGGAGATCTTTCTTACAGCTTTGGTTGTATAGGAGATCTTCTGCCAGTTTCCTGTTAGTTTACTGTGAGAATTGTTCCACATGTAGATGTATTTTTGATGAGTTTGTCGGGGGAGGTGAGTTCCATGTCCACCTATTCCACCACCTTGTTCCCACTCCAGATCTAGATATTTAACTTACAAGTTCTTTTTTTTTTTTTGAGGGGGAAGCATTCATCAATACATTTTTTTCTATTGCCTGGTTTCCTAGTTTTAAACTATTCTAGAGCTCCTAGAATAAACAGTAGTTGGTCTTATGCTTGGCTCTAAATTTGCTTGCTAATGTTTTATTTAAATCTTTGTGTCTTTGCTGTAAAGACCAATTGCCATTTCACTTTTTTTGATGCTGTCTTTTAAAGTTTTTGTTTCAGGGCTATAAGTGAAATAGTTATTTTCTAAAATTTATTCTGCTGGCTGGAAATAAACGAACTTTGGCAAGAAGCTTATATTGCTTCCCACCTTTTCTCTGTTAGTCATCACACAGTAGTACAGGGCATTTCCCAGGCCCTCCAGATTAAAAAAAAAAAAAAAAAAAAAAAAGAAATAACACAATAGGTTGTTGATTCAGAAAACCAGTGGGAGTGAGGTCGACACAGTAGTTTGCAGATATCACCCTCTCAGTTTAAAAGCCTCACCAGAAAATGATATAAACACATGGAAAGAACCCAAGCCACACACTCTTGTGAGAATGGTCAGTGCAAAAGCCAGCCCCAGGCAGAGCAGGAAGGATGCCAGCAGTAGTTTTCAGTGAATTGAAGTCCTTAATTAGAGGGAGAGCCTGAGCCTTGATGCACCATCTTTTTTTTTTCCTGCCACAATATGCAATGTCCCAAGAGAGACAACACCTCATGGGCAGACAGATTTGGGGAAAATGAAACAAATAAGCAAAATATAGCAGCACATACTTTATCAACTTGGGAGTACATTTTGTAAGACGTTTAAAAAGCCTGTGGTTAATAAAACTGCTTATATAAGGACCTCAGTTTAGAGGGCAAAATAAGCATTGTAATTCTTAAAATTAAACTTTACTTTTAAAACATGGAGTTTTACATTTTTCAGACTCTCTCTTCCCAGAACAATATGAATAAGGCAAGGCAATATCACTGATGAACATAGATGCAAAAGTCTTCAACAAAATACTAGCAATCCAAATCCAATAATACATTAAAAGGATCATATACCATGATCAAGTAGGATTTATCCCAGTAATGCAAGGATATTTCAATATCCACAAATCAATCAGTATGATACACCACATAACAAATTGACAAATAAAAACCATATGATCACCTCAGTAGATGCAGAAAAATATTTTGACAAATTTCCATACCCATTTATGATAAAAACTCTCCAGAATTTGGGCAGAGGGATCATACCTCAACATAATAAAGGCCATATATGACAAAGCGACAGCTAACATCATACTCAATGGTGAAAAGCTGAAAACATTTCCTCTAAGATCAGGAACAAAACAAGGATATCCACTCTCACCATTTTTATTCAACATAGTTTCAGAAGTCCTAGCCATGACAATCAGAGAAGAAAAAGAAATAAAAGGAATCCAAATTGGAAAAGAAGTAAAACTGTCACTGTTGGCAGATGACATGATTCTATACATAGAAAATCCTGAAGATGCCACCAGAAAACTACTAGAGCTCATCAATGAATTTAGGTAAAGTGGCAGGATACAAAATTAATACACAAAAACCTGCTGCATTTCAATACACAAACAATGAAAGATCAGAGAGAGAAATTAAAGAAGCAATCCTATTTACCATCACACCAAAAAAATTAAAATGCATAGGAATAAACCTACTTAAGGGGACAAAAGACCTGTACCCCAAAAACTATAAGATGCTGATAAAAGAAATCAAAGGTGACACAAGCAGATGGAAAGATATACCATGTTCTGGATTAAAAGAATCAATATTGTCAAAATGACTATACTACCCAAGGCAATCTACAGAGTCAATGCAATCCCTGTCAAATTACCAATGACATTTTTCACAGAACTAGAAAAAAAATCTTAAAATTTGTATGGAGACACAAAAGACTGCAAATAATGAAACCAATTTTGAGAAAGAAAAACGGAGCTAGAGAATCAGACTCCCTGGCTTCAAACTATACTACAAAACTACAGTCATCAGAACAGTATGGTACTGGCACAAAACCAGAAATATAGATCAATGGGATAGGATAGAAAGCTCAGAAATAAACCCACGCACCTATGGTCAATTACTCTCTGACAAAGGAGGCAAGACTATACAATGGAAGAAAGACAGTCTCTTCAATAAATGATGCTGGGAAAACTGGACATCTACATGTAAAAAAAATGAACTTAGAACATTCTTTAACACCATATACAAAAATAAACTCAAAATGGATTAAAGCCTAAATGTAAGACTGGTTACTATAAAACTCTTAGAGGAAAACTTAGGCAGAACATACTTTGACATAAATCACAGCAATATCTTTTTTGATCTGTCTCCTAGACAGATCAAAAATAAACAAATGGGACCTAATTAAACCCAAAACCTTTTGCACAGCAAAGGAAACCATGAACAGAACAAAAAGACAACCACAGAATGGGAGAAAATATCTGCAAATGATGCAACTGACAAGGGATTAGTCTCCAAAGTTTACAAACAGCTCACGTGACTCAATATCAAAAAAACAAACAACCCAATCAAGAAATGGGCTGAAGACCTAAATAGACATTTCTCGAAAGAAGACATACAGATAGCCAAGAGGCACCAGAAAAGATGATCAACATCGCTAATTATTAGAGGAATTCAAATCAAACTACAATGAGATATCACCTCACACCAGTCAGAATGGCCATCATCATAAAGTCTACAAACAGTAAATACTGGAGAGGGTGTGGAGAAAAGCGAACCCTCCTAAACTGTTGATGGGAATGTAAATTGGTACAGCCACTATCGAGAACAGTATGGAGGTTCCTTAAGGAACTAAAAATAGAGCTATCATATGATCCAGCAAACCCACTCCTGGGCATATATCCAGAGAAAAACCTGGTTCAGAAGGATACATACACCCCAATGTTCATTGCAGCACTGTTTACAATAGCCAGGACATGGAAGCAACCTAAATGTCCATCAACAGATGAATGGATAAAGAAGATGTGGTACATATATACAATTGAATATTACTCAGCCATTAAAAAGAATGCAATAATGTCATATGCAGCAACATGGATGGACCTAGAGATTATCATACTAAGTGAAGTAAGTCAGAGAAAGACATATTATACGATATTGCTTATATGCAGAATCTTAGAAAAAATGATACAAATAAACTTATTTACAAAACAGTGGAACTTCCCTGGTAGTCCAGTGGTTAAAACTCCATGCTTCCCCTGCCGGAGGCACAGGTTCGATCCCTGGTTGGAGAATTACGATGCTGCATGGCACAGCCACACACACACACAAACAAAACAAAAACCAGACTCAGACTTATTGAATGAACTTATGGTTATCAGGGGGAAAGGTGGAGGGGAGGGATAGATTGCGAGTTTGGGATTGACATGAACACACTGCAATATTTAAAATAGATAAACAACGAGGAGCTACTGTAAAGCACAAGGAACTCTGCTCAATGTTCTGTAATCACCTAAATGGGAAAAGAATTTGAAAAAGAATAGATACAGGTATATGTATAACTGAATCACTTTGCTGTACACTGGAATCTGACACAACATTGTTAATCAACTATACTCCAATGTAACATAAAAATATTTTTTAAAAATGAATAAGGCAAGCAAGTAGATACTATTGAAGAAGAAATATGAATAAACATTTTATGGCTTAAAAAATCATTATACATACAGGTTATTTGTTTCTAACATATTATTAATACAAACTGAGTTTGGCATGTTTTATTTTCATCATCACTTTGCTTTTAAAGTGATAATTGTATGTTCTACTAACACCAAACGCCCTCGTGCTGTGTAGATGTGGATCTAAGTATTTATAGGGAGTCAATACCATACATACCTTGGCTCCAGTAATACAATAGTCAGCAAGAATCAAGCCTGGTTTCTGCCCTCAAACAGATATTAATAAAACATTAATCCAAAGATTATTCAAATTAATATATAATTACAAACTGTTTTAAGAGCTATTAAAGAATATTAATGTTTTGAGAATATGTAAAAAATTCACTTTGTCTGAATGGTTTTAGGCTGAGATCTAAAGTCTGCATAGAAATGAGAGTGAACAGTGTGGCAGACGCTGTGGACGGGTTACATAAAAGCCATTTAGGCCCCCTTCTTTTAGCCGTCTTCTACTAGAGACACTGTCAATGTCTCAGTCTTCCTTGAAGGGAAAGTTGGCCCTATGACAAAGTTTTGGCCAGTGGGGTACAGGAGGAAGTCTCTACAACCAGTTTCTCTTCCTGAATAAAAAGACAATATCTACAAGGGGAAATACTTTTTTATGCTTTGCCTTTTCCCCTTTTTCCTCTTTAGAACAAAGGCAAGAGGCCTGGAAGACAGCGGGACATTTTATCTATGAGAACACCCTCTACCCACTAAGGATTGTGGATCAGAGTGAAAGAGCCTGCAACCCTAAGTGCATCATTGGCACACGTATTAGCCTCACACTACCTTGTTTTAATCTTCTTGTTATGAAAAACAAAGAACTCTCTATTTCTTTAAGCCCTTGATAAACAGATTTTCTGTTATTTACGACCAAACATAATCCTAACTAAGAGTGAGGATGGATGGAGAAGAAAGAGTTGCAGACAAGTTAACTGAATTTGTGAAAACCCTGGGCAGGAGGAAGTATGATACATTGGAAGAATCATTACTTTTCATTTATACTTGCCATTTTTCACGTTAAAAATTTATTCATGGATAAAATTAAAAGAAAATGCAAGACATATAAAATCACAACTTGTAAGCACTATGGTAATTTATTACCATCCCAAGTATTAGTGGAGCCTCAGTAATAGAGGTTCATTGCAGGCTGTGGGGTAGAAAAGATAGGCTGAAAGTTATCAGAAATTCTCACTGAGTCCACTCTTTATTTCATACTCAGGAGAGCAAGTGAGTGAGTGACATGACCAGAGGGATTACGTTGAATACACCCTCATTTATCTTTAAAAAAAATTTTTTTTTGCCACACCACAGCATGCAGGATCTTAGATCCCCAGCCAAGATTTGAACCCATGGCCCCTGCAGTGGAAGCACGGAACCTTAATCACTGGACCACCAGGGAAGTCCCTATTTTTAATAATCTATGTTTAACATTATATGAGGAATAATAAATTAATTATTCAGGCAGTTAAGAACAAACAGGTTAATGTATGTTTGCTTTTATTCATTTTTTAAAATTATTTTTCCCTTATTGAACTTGCTCAGGTTATATTTCTATATTTTTTATTTAAAAAAATTATTTCCTAGGTGTTTTTAAAAGGAATTTGGGAGAGAAGTATTTCAAAATGACCTCACAATTTTATCTAACTATAAATCAGTATTTGTTTTGTTTTGTTCTATTGAATAGTAGTTGATTTATAATATTACATTAGTTTCAGATGTACAACATAGTGATTCTCTGTTTTTATAATATACTCCCTGTAAAGTTATTATAAAATACTATATTCCCTTGCTGTATAATATATCCTTGTAGCTTATTCATTTTATACAAAGTTGTTTGTACCTCTTAATCCCCTATTTCTATCTTGCCCCACCCCTGCCTTCCCTCTCCCCATTGGTAACCACTAGCTTGTTCTCTATATCATTAAGTCTGTTTCTGTTTTGTTATATTCATTCATTTGCCTCATTTCTTAAATTCCACAAATAGCATACAGTACTGGTCTTTCTTTGTCTGACTTATTGCACTAAACATAGTACACACCAGGTCCATCCATGTTGTTGCAAATGGCAAGTTTTCATTCTTTTAACATCCCATTGTATATATATATACCACATATTCTTTATCCATTCATCTGTTAATGGATACTTACATTGCTTCCATATTTTGGCTATTGTAAACAGTGCTGCTATGAACATTGGGGTGCATGTACCTTTTCAAATTAGTGTTTTTATTTTCTTCATATATATACCCAGGAATGGAATTGTTGGATCATATGGTAGCTCTATTTTTAGTTTGTTGAGGAACCTCCATACTGTTTTCCATAGTGTCTGCACCAATTTACATTCCCACCAAGAGTGTACAAGGGTTCCCTTTTCTTCACATCCTCGCCAACATTTGTTATGTATGGTCTTCTTGATGAGAGCCATTCTGACACGAGTGAGGTGACATCTCATTGTGGTTTTGATTTGTATTTCTCTGATGATTAGAGATGTTGAGTTTCATGTGCCTATTGGCCATCTGTATGTCTCCTTTGGAAAAATGTTTATTCAGGTCTTCTGCCCATTTTTTAATTGGGTTTATATATATATATATATTGAATTGTATGAGCTGTTTATATAGTTTGGATATTAACCCCTTATTGGTCATATCATTTGCAAATATTTTCTTCCATTCAGTAGGTAATAGAAGCAGATTGTTTTAAATAGGGAGATCAGAGAAGGCCTTTCTGAGGAGGTGACATTAGAACAAAGACCAGAATAATGTGATGGAATCTGCCATGTGATTTATCTTGGGCAGGGACTTTCTAGGTAGAAGGGACAGCTAGAATAAAAGGTCCTGAGGCAGGAAATGTTTGTCAATAAAATCTGGGTGTAGCTAGATTGCAGTGATTCAGGGGGAGAAAGAGTAATGAGGTTAGAGAAGAAGAGCATATGTACCACACATATTAGTCAAGGTAGGGTGTGATATGCTGCAGTAACAAGCAAACCCTCAAATTCAATGGCTTAATACACAGAAGTTTATTCATCACTCACTCTAAGTCTACTGCAGGTTCAATTTCTCTTCTGGGAAGCTCCCTGAAAAAATTCCTTTGTTGCAGGCTACTTCCATCTTGTGGCTCAGCCATTTCTACCTGAGCTCCTTGGTTGCTACATTACAAGAAGAAAGCAGTGAGAGTCACACAGGAACTTTAACCTGCCCCAGTCCACATGCAATACACATCACTTCTCCTCACAGTTCATTAGCAAGAACTAGTCATATGGTCTGGCTCAAATGCCAGGACTCTGGAAAATGTGGGAAAGCAAATGAATATTTAGTGACCATTAAGAGTTTTTGCCACAGCAAGATAAATTTTGTTTTCATTCTATGTGTGTTGATAAGCTATTAGAATTTAAAAAGAAAGGAAAAAAGAAAGAAACCCCAAGTGCATCACCAACACAATATTAAAAAGCACAAGGTGTGCCTTCAAGATGGCAGAGGAGTAAGACGTGGAGATCACCTTCCTCCCCACAGATACATCAAAACTACATCTACATGTGGAACAACTACTACAAAACACTTACTGAATGCTGGCAGAAGACCTCAGACTTCCCATAAGGCAAGAAACTCCCTGCCTACCTGGGTAGGGCAAAAGGAAAAAGGAAAAACAGAGACAAAAGAATGGGGATGGGACCTGCACCACTGGTAGGGAGCTGTGAAGGAGGAAAGTTTCCACACACTAGGAAGCCCCTTTACTGGCGGAGAAGGGAGGTGGGCAGGAGGGAAGCATTGGAGCCACAGAGGAGAGCACAGCAACAGGGGTGCAGATGGGAAAGTGGAGAGATTCCTGCACAGAGGATTGGGGCCAACCAGCACTCACTAGCCCAAGAGGCTTGTCTGCTCACCTGCTGGGGCAGGTGGGGGCTTGGAGCTGAGGCTCAGGTTTTGGAGTTCAGATCCCAGGGAGAGGACTAGGGATGGCTGTGTGAACACAGTCTGAAGGGGGTTGGTGAAACACAGCTAGCTGAGAGGGAATCCGGGGGAATGTCTGGACCAACCTAAGAGTCAAGAGACCATTGTTTCAGGATGCACAAAGAGAGGGGATTCAGAGCACCGCCTAAACGAGATCCAGAGATGGGCTCCAGCCACGGCTATCAACGCAGACATGAGAGATGGGCATGAGATGCTAAGGATGCTGCTGCAGCCACCAAGAAGCCTGTGTGAAAGCACAGGTCACTATCCACACCTCTCCTCCTGGGAACCTGTGCAGCCTGCCACTGCCAGGGTCCCATGATCCAGGGACAACTTCCCTGGAAGAACACACACCATGCCTCAGGCTGGTGCAACATCACGCCAGCCTCTGCCACTGCAGGCTCACCACGCATTCTGTACCCCTCCCACCCCCGGCCTGAGTGAGCCAGAGCCCCCTAATCATCTGTTACTTTAATCCTATTCCATCTGGGCAGGGAACAGACGCCCTCAGGTGACCTACATGCAGAGGCAGGTCTAAATCCAAAGCTGAACCCCAGGAGCCGTGCGAACAAAAAAAGAGAAAGGGAAATCTCTCCCAGCAGGCTCAGGAGCAGGGGATTAAATCTGCACAATCAATTTGATGTACCCTGCATCTCAGAAATACCTGAAGAGACAACAAATCATTCCAAAATTGAGGCTGTGGACTGTGGGAACATCTGTAGACTTGTGTTTTGCTTTCTGCATCTAATTTGTTTCTGGTTTTATGTTTATCTTAGAGCTTATTATCATTGGTAGATTTGTTTATTGCTTTGGTGCTCTCTTCATTTTATATATATTTTCTCTTTTTCTCTTTTTCTGAGTGTGTATGTGTATGCTTCTTTGTGTGATTTTGTCTGTGTAGCTTTGCTTTTGCCATTTGTCCTAGGGCTCTGTCTGTCCTTTTAAATTTTTTTTTCTTAGTATACGTTTAGCACTTGTTATCATTGCTGGATTTGTTTTTTGGTTTGGTTGCTTTCTCTTTCTTTCTTTTATTACTTTTTTATTTTTAATAGATTTTTAATAAATTTATTTCACCTATTTTTCTTTCTTTCTTTCTTTTTATTTTCTACATTTTCTTCTGAGCTGTGTAGCTGACAGGGTCTTTGTGCTCCAGCCGGCTGTCAGGCTTGAGTCTCTAAGGTGGCAGACCCGAGTTCAGGACGTTGATGCACCAGAGACCTCCTGGCCCCATGTAATATCACACAGTGAAAGCATTCCCGGAGATCTCCATCTCAATGCTAAGACCCAGCTCCACTCACTGACCAGCAACCTACAGTGCTGGACACCCTATGCCAAACAACTGGTAAGACAGGAACACAACCCAACCCCTTAGCAGAGAGGCTGCCTAAAATCATAATAAGGTCACACACACCCCAAAACACACCACCGGATGTGGTCCTGCCTCCTAGAAAGACAAATCCAGGCTCATCCACCAGAACACAGGCACCAGTCCCCTCTACCAGGAAGCCTACACAACCCATTGAACCAAATTTACCCACTGGGAGCAGACATCAAAAAAAATGGGAACTACAAACCTGTAGCCTGTGGAAAGGAGACCCCAAAAGCAGTAAGTTAAGCAAAATGAGAAGACAGAGAAACACACAGCAGATGAAGGAGCAAGGTAAAAAACCCACCAAAACAAACAAAAGAAGAGGAAATAGGCAGTCTACTTGAAAAAGAATTCAGAGTAATGATAGTAAAGAAGATTCAAAATCTTTGAAATAGAATGGAGACAATACAAGAAACGTTTAAAAAGGACCTAGAAGAACGAAAGAGCAAACAAACAATGATGAACAATGCAATAAATGAAATTTAAAATCCCTAGAAGGGATCAGTAGCAGAATGACTGAGGCAGAAGAACGGATAAATCACCTGGAAGATAAAATAGTGGAAATAACTACCACAGAGCAGAATAAAGAAAAAAGAATGAAAAGAATTGAAGACAATCTCAGAGAACTCTGAGGCAACATTAAATGTAGCAAAATTCAAATTATAAGGGTCCCAGAAGAAGAAGAGAAAAAAGAAAGATACTGAGAAAATATTTGAAGAGATTATAGTTGAAAACTTCCCTAACATGGGAAAGAAAATAGGCAATCAAGTCCTGGAAGCACAGAGAGTCCCATACAGGATAAATCCAATGAGAAACACGCCAAGACACATATTAATCAAACTATCAAAAATTAAATATAAAGAAAACATATTAAAAGCAGCAAGGGAAAAACAACAAATAACATACAAGGGAATCCCCATAAGGTTAACAGCTGAACTTTCAGCAGAAACTCTGTAAGCCACAAGGGAGGGGCAGGACATATTTAAATTGATGAATGGGAAAAGCCTACAAACAAGATTAGTCTACCCAGCAAGGATCTCATTCAGATACGATGGAGAAATTAAAAGCTTTAGAGACAGGCAAAAGCTAAGAGAATTCAGCACCACCAAACCAGCTTTAAAACAAATGCTAAAGGAAATTCTCTAGGCAGGAAACACAAGACAATGAAAGGACCTACAATAACAAACCCAAAACAATTAAGAAAACGGTAATAGGAACATACATATCAAAAACTACCTTAAATGTAAATGGAATTAAATGCTCCTACCAAAAGACATAGACTGGCTTAATGGATTAAAAAAAAACAAGACCCGTATATATGCTGTCTACAAGACACCCACTTAAGGCCTAGGGACACATATAGACTGAAATTGAGGGATGGAAAGAGATATTCCATGCAAATGGAAATAAAAAGAAAGCTGGAGTAACAATTCTCATATCAGACAAAATAGACTTTTGAATAAACACAATTACAAGAGACAAAGAAGGACACTACATAATGATCAAGGGATCAATCCAAGAAGAAGATATAACAATTGTAAATATTTATGCATCCAACATAGGAGTAGCACAATACATAAGGCAAATGCTATCAGCCAGAAAAGGAGAAATCAACAGTAACACAATAATAAGAGGGGACTTTAACTTTCACTTTCACCAGTGGAAAGATCATCCAAAATGAAAATAAATAAGGAAACACAAGCTTCAAATGACACATTAAACAAGATGGACTTAATTGATATTTATAGGACATTCCATCCACAATCAACAGGATACACCTTCTTCTCAAGTGCTCATGGAACATTCTCCAAGATAGATCATAAATTGGGTCGCAAATCAAGCCTCAGTAAATTTAAGAAAATTGAAATTATATCAAGTATCTTTTCTGACCACAATGCTATGAGACTAGATATCAATTACAGGAAAAAGTTTGTAAAAAATAGAAAACAAATGGAGGCTAAACAATACACTAATATATAACCAAGAGATCACTGAAGAAATCAAAGAGGAAATCAAAAAATACCTAGAAAAAAATGACAGTGAAAATAGCATGATACAAAACATATGGGATGCAGCAAAAGCAGTTTTAGGAGGGACGTTTACAGCAATAAAATCCTACCTCAAGAAACAAGAAACATCTCGAATAAACAACCTCACTTACACTTAAAGCAATTAGAGAAAGATGAAAAAAAAACCCCAAAGTTACCAGAAGGAAAGAAATCATACAGATCAGATCAGAAATAAATGAAAAAGAAATGAAGGAAATGATAGCAAAGATCAATAAAACTAAAAGCTGGTTCCGTGGGATGATAAACAAAATTGATAAACCATTAGCCAAACTCATCAAGAAAAAAAGGGAGAAGACTCAAATCAATAGAATTAGAAATGAAAAAGGAGAAGTAACAACTGACACTGCAGAAATACAAAGGATCATGAGAGATTACTATAAGCAACTGTATGCCAATAAAATGGAAAACCTGGAATAAATGGAGAAATTCTTAGAAAAATACAACATTCCAAGACTGAACCAGGAAGAAATAGATAATATAAACAGACCAATCAGAACCACTGAAATTGAAATTGTGATTTAAAATCTTCCAAAAAACAAAAGCCCAGGACCAGATGGCTTCACAGGTGAATTCTATCAAACATTTAGAGAACAGCTAACACTTATCCTTCTCAAACTCTTCCAAAATATAGCAGAGGTAGGAACACTCCCAAACTCATTTTACGAGGCCACAATCACCCTGATAAAAAAACCAGACAAAGATGTCACAAAAAAATGAACACTACAGGTCAATATCTCTAATGAACATAGATGCAAAAATCCTCAAAAAACTACTAGCAAACAGAATCCAACAACACATTAAAAGGATTATACACCATGATCAAGTGGGTTTTATCCCAGGAATGCAAGGATTCTTATATATATTCAAATTAATCAATGTGATACACCATATTAACAAACTGAAGGATAAAACCATAAGATCATCTCAATAGATGCAGAAAAAGCTTTTGACAAAATTCAACACCCATTTATGATAAAAACCCTCCAGAATGTGGGCATAGAGGGAACTTACCTCAACATAATAAAGGCCATATATGACAAACCCACATCCAACATCATTCTCAATGGTGAAAAACTGAAAACATTTCTATTAAGATCAGGAAAAAGACAAGGTTGCTAACTCTCACCACTATTATTTAACATAGCTTTGGAAGTTTTAACCACAGCAATCAGAGAAGAAAAAGAAATTAAAAGTTCCAAGTTGGAAAAGAAGATGTAAAACTGTCACTGTTTGAGATCACATGATACTATACATAAAGAATCCTGAAGATGCTACCAGAAAACTACTGGAGCTAATCAATATATGTGGTAAAGTAGCAGGATGCAAATTTATTGCACAGAAATCTCTTGCATTCCTCTACACTAATGATGAAAAATCTGAAAGAGAAATTAAGGAAACACTCCTATTTACCATTGCAAAAAAAGAATAAATTACCTAGGAATAAACCAACCTAAAGAGGCAAAACACCTGTATGCAGAAGATATAAGACAGTGATGAAAGAAATTAAAGATGATACAAGCAGATGGAGAGATATACCATGTTCCTGGATTGGAAGAGTCAACATTGTGAAATTGACTATACTACCCAAAGCAATATACAGATTCAATGCAATCCCTACCAAACTACCAATGGCATTTTTCACAGAACTAGAACAAAAAATTTCACAATTTGTATGGAAACACAAAAGACCCCGAATAGCCAAAGCAATCTTGAGAAAGAAAAACGGAACCGGAGGAATCAGGCTCCAAGACTTCAGACTATACTACAAAGCTGCAGTAATCAAGACAGTATGGTACTGGCAAAAACAAAACTATAGAACAATGGAACAGGATAAAAATCCCAGAGATATACCCACACATATATGGTCACCTTATTTTTGATAAAGGAGGCAGGAATATACAATGGAGAAAAGACAGCCTCTTTAATAAGTGGCACTGGGAAAACTGAACAGCTACATGTAAAAGTATGAAATTAGAACACTCCCTAACACCATACACAAAAATAAACTCAAAATGGATTAAAGACATAAATGTAAGGCCAGACACTATCAAACTTTTAGAGGAAAACATAGGCAGAACACTCTATGACATAATCACAGCAAGATCCTTTTTGACCCACCTCCTAGAGAAATGGAAATAAAAACAAAAATGAACTAATGAGACCTAATGAAACTTAAAAGGTTTTGCACAGCAAAGGAAAACATAAACAAGTCAAAAAGACAACTCTCAGAATGAGAGAAAATATTTGCAAATGAAGTAACTGAGAAAGACTTAATCTCCAAAATTACAAGGAGCTCATGCAGTTCAATATCAAGAAAACAAACAACACAATCCAAAAATGGTCAGAAGACCTAAATAGACATTTCTCCAAAGAAGATATACAGATGACCAACAAACACATGAAAGGATGCTCAACATCACTACTCATTAGAGAAATGCAAATCAAAACCACAATGAGGTATCACCCCACACCACTTAGAATGGGCTTCATCAGAAAATCTACAAACAACAAATGCTAGAGAGGGTGTGGAGAAGAGTGAACCCTCTTGCACTGTGGTGGGAATGTAAACTGCTACAGCCTCTATGGAGAACATTATGGAGGTTCCTTAAGAAACTAAAAATGGAACTACCATACTACCCAGCAGTCCCACTACTGGGCATATACCCTGAGAAAACCATAATTCAAAAAGAGTCATGTACCACACTGATCATTGCAGCTCTATTTACAATAGCCAGGACATGGAAGCAACCTAAGTGTCCATCAACAGATGAATGGATAAAGGCGATGTTGCACTTATATACAATGAAATATTAGCCATAAAAAGAAACGAAATTGAGTTATTTGTAGTGAGGTGGATGGACCTAGAGACTGTCATACAGAGTTAAGTAAGTCAGAAAGAGAAAAACAAATAATGTATGTTACCACATATATATGGAATCTAAAAAGAAAAAAAAATTGTTCTGAAGAACCTAGGGGCAGGACAGGAATAAAGATGCAGATGTAGAGAATGGACTTGAGGACATGGGGAAGGGGAAGGGGAAGCTGGGACGAAGTGAGAGAGTGGCATGTACATATATACACTACCAAATGTAAAATAGATAGCTAGTGGGAAGCAACCACATAGCCCAGGGAGATCAGCTCGGTGCTTTGTGTCCACCTAGAGGAGTGGGATAGGGAGGGTGGGAGGGAGACGTAAGAGAGAGGGGATATGGAGATATATGCATATGTATAGCTGATTCACTTTGTTATACAGCAGAAACACGCCATTGTAAAGCAATTGTACTCCAATAAAGTTGTTAAAAAAATAAAAACATAAAATAAAAAAAAATAGAAGCACAACCCCAGCGATTTCAATAGGACATTCACTGAGTGGAGAAGTTCTGCAGATTCTACAAATTATTTCCTGAAGTAATTTTCTCTCAGTACTCAGCATAAACCTGAAAATTACAATAATCCAAATTACTTCATATGCCACTAGTGAAAACATGATAGTAATTATTCATTTACTTTTTACTAATGTTTGTTTACTTGGGTGCCTCTTATGTGTCAAGTTACTATTCTAAGCACTCAGATATATTAGTAAACAAAGCAGCAAAAATCTTGCCCTCAGAGCTTATATTCAAGTGAAGGAACACAAACAATAAATAATAAACTTTAGAAATAATAAATTCCATAGTATATTCAATGGTGATATGAGTTATAGAGAAAGAGTAGAACAAGGTAAAGCAGACTTGGATGCTTGGCAATGCAGGGGTAGGGAGCCTCAACTTAAATCTAATTAAAATCTAAATGCAGGGCTTCCCTGGTGGCACTGTGGTTAAGAATCTGCCTGCCAATGCAGGGGACACGGGTTCGAACCCTGGTCCGGGAAGATCCCACATGCCGTGGAGCAACTAAGCCCATGCGTCACAACTACTGAGTCTGTGCTCTAGAGCCCATGAGCCACGACTACTGAAGCCCACGTGCCTAGACACCATGCTCTGCAACAAGAGAAGCCACCGCAATGAGAAGCCTGCACACCACAACGAAGAGTAGCCCTTGCTCGCCGCAACTAGAGAAAGCCTGTGTGCAGCAATGAAGACCCAACGCAGCCGAAAATAAATAAATAAAAATAATTAATTAATTTTTAAAAATCTAAATGCAATTTAAAGGCTCAAGAAATTAAACATCCCCCCTTATCTCTAGTTCAACTGGTTTTGATAAATTATACAATAAGGGATTACATAAATTGTAATTTTTTTCTCCTTTACTTACTCTTTTTTAAGTAATTAATTAGTTTTTTTTCCTTTGCCTTACTCTTATCAGTATCCATTTACATTTTACTTTTTACTCTATATGCCCCTGTTTAAAAGTGATGACAGTAGCTCTCCAAAAATTCTACTATTAAAGGCCTTTGTTTGAACCATGTTTTTCTAAACTGTTGCTGTCTGTTTGTCCTTTGCTTGAGAAGGTACTATGGAGCACTTGGTATAGAGGGTATGACTAAGGTAACAGGAGAAGAGAGGGTAGGTTAGGCGTTGGTTCCCTCCGACAATCAACTGTGCTAATTCACAGAGTCCACATTTTTAGTTGAAGGTGTAAGAAATTTCTAGTATAAAGAAATAAAGGGTAACAATTTATTTGCCCAAAAAAAGAATAGAATGAGCTGGGTGGAGAAGTGATCTTATCTACACTTTTAAAAGATCATCTGGCTAGTGTATGTTGAATAGACAGTAAGGAGGCAAAAGTGGAAGCAGAGTGACCTGTTAGGATTTCTCCTATGGTGACCCCAGAAGAGAGATCATGGGGGTTTAAACAAGGGTACAATGGTAGAGGTGGTAAGTGTTCAGATTTTGGATATGTTTTTAAAGTAAAGCAAATGATTTACTAATGAAATAGATGTGGGATAGAAGAGAAAAAGAGCAATCAAGAATCACTCCTATGCTTGAGGCTAAGCACTGGGAGAATAGTGATTTCATTTACTAAGACGGGGAAGAATGGAGAAGAAATAGGTTCAGGAACAAAAATCAGTGATTTCAGAGTGATTTTGGCCCTGATAAGTTTGAGATCAGTAGCAGATGGACATGTGGAGATATTGAGTGAACTGACATTTGATTATTATTACTTCAATGAATTTATTTTTTATTGAGGTATAGTAGACATATAACATTATATTAGTTTCAGGTGTACAATACAATGATTCAGTATTTGTAGATATTGTGAAATGATCATGACAGTAAGTCTTGTTAACATCTGTTCACCATACATAATTACAAAAAAATTGTTTTCTTGTGATGAGGACTTTTAAGATCTACTCTTTTAGCAACTTTCAAATATGTAATACAGTATTATTAACTATAGTCACCATGCTGTACATTGCATCCTCATGACTTATTTTATAACTGGAAGTCTGTACCTTTTGATCTCCTTTACCCATTTCACCTCCCCTGCCAAATGTCCACCTCTGGCAACCACCAATCTGTTCTCTGTATCTATGAACTTGTTTTTGTTTTTCTTTTAAATTCCACATATAAGTGAGATCATGTAGTATTTGTCTTTCTCTATCTGATTTGTTTTACTTAGCATAATGTCCCCAAGACCCATCCATGTTGTTGCAAATGGCAAGATTTCATTCTTTTCTTTTAATGGCTGAATAGTATTTTATTGTGTATATATACCACATCTTTATCCATTCATCCATTGATGGACACTTAGATTATTTCCATATCTTGGCTATTGTATATGATTCTGCAATGAACATGGTGGTGTATATATTTTTTCAAATCAGTGTTTTTTGTTTTGTTTTGTTTTTTTTGGCCATGCTGCACAGCTTGTGAGATCTTAGTTCCCCAACTAGGGATTGAACCAGGGCTCTCAGCAGTGAGAGCACTGAGTCCTAACCACTGGACTGCCAGGGAATTCCCTCAAATCAGTAGTTTTTGTTTTCTTTGGATAAATACCCAGAAGAGGAATTGCTGTATAATATAGTAGTTCTATTCTTAATTTTTGAGGAGCCTCCATACTGCTTTTAATAGAGACTGCATCAATTTACATTCCCATCAACAGTACACGAGTGTTCCCTTTTCTCCACATCCTTGCCAACATTTGTTACTTCTTGTCTTTTTGATAATAGTCACTCTAACAGATGTGAGGTGATTGCTTCTTGTGGTTTTGATTTGCATTTCCCTGATGATTAATGATGTTGAGTATATTTTCATGTACCTGTTGTCTACCTGTTTGTCTTCTTTGGACTAATAGTTGTTTTTTAAATATGGATTTCATGAAGAGAGGTAAGGGCCAGGATACAAATGTGAGATTCATTTGCATATACATAAAACCATAAGGCTGTATACAATTACCTAGGGGAAAGAGTGAGATAGAGAAGATTGCCACTGATTGAGCCCTAAGTAACTCCAAACTTAGAAAATCAAGAAAAGGAGTAAGAACTAGCAAATATAACCACAAAAGAATAGTCATTAAGTTAACTAGTAGGTTAGGTATTCTGGAAGTTAAATAAAGACTTTCAGGAAGGTTGAGGTACCTATTGTGTCATAAGCTGCTGGGAGGTTAAGTAAGATGAGAGCCAAATCCAGACCATTGGATTTTACAAGATGAGATAATTACTACCCTTGACAAAAGTGTCTTCAATAAAGTGGTGGGTAGTGACTTGTATAGGCTAGCAGAAGACTGTAAGGGAAGTAGTAGACTTATAAATGGGAGAAGAGGAAAAGTAAAGTAGACGGAAGGGACATTAGCATAAAGAAGAATTTTTTAAATTTACAGTATGTTTGTATGGTGATAAGAATGGGGCAACTGAGAGAGGAATTCATGATGCTGATGAGGGAAGAAAGTAAAAGCAAAGCATTTGAATGTGCAAATGGGGTTGGCCTTCAAAATGAAGTGAGACAATAAACACACTATAGCTGAAAGAAAAATGGTCAATGGGTAGAGGTGAAGATAGACTGGTAGGTTTGATGATAAAATTACGTAGTTCATTTTTATTGCTTCTATGTTCCCAGTGAAATAAAAAGTAAGGTCATCAACTGAAACCGAGGGAAAAGGAGGTGTTAGAGATTGAAAAGAGAGCAAAGGTTGTGAAATAGTTATGTCATGGAGTTGGAGAGTAAGGTGACTAGAAAATACTTTAAGATTGTTAAGTAATATGGAAGGGTCACTTAAAGTTTACGAATTGACAAGGGAATTTAGAGGTCAACATAATGTGTGTTTTTCTATAATGTAAGCTTAGGGAAAGTAGAGAATTGTGTATTAACATTGGCATTTTGTCAGATGAGTGAAATGGAGAGAGGGAAGAAAGTGGAGTCAATGATACATACAAGGAATGATTATAGGGATGCACCATGGAATCTAAGCTAGGTGAATAGAGAAGCAAGAATGTAAGAGGGTGAGAGATAATAAGAAGTGGTAAGATTGATGGACTGGAGATTCTGGTATTAAGAATTGTTGGATTTGGAGTATGAAAAGGGATGAGCTGAAAAGATAAGAATTGACAGTCACAGAGTAAGAGGCTTGAAGTAAGAATTTTGGAAATGATGTAGTTACTAGTGATGACAAAGTCCAGGTAATGATTCAGGTATGAGAGTGGAAGGCTAGAGGAAAGTGGAGGAAAACATAACTGGAAGTTAAGGAAAACATAACTGGAAGGAGGAAGTTAAGAAAGTGAGTCATGTACGTGGATATTATAGTCACCAAAAATAAAGACAGGAACAGTGGTGGGGAGGAAGACCGTGAGCCAGGGACTAAAATCTCCAACGGATGAAAAGAATGAGTACTAGATGAGTCAGGGAATAGCTGCAACAAGTGCAGCAGGTGGTGTAGTCTTATATCAAATGCTCCAAAGAGGCAGGGGTTTAAAAGAGAAAGGAATAATGGTCTGGAAGTGAAGATTAGGAGCTATAAGTACATGTGCCACTGGTCTAGGCTCTATGGTGGGTGGACTATGGATGAAGAACAGCCAGCCACCTGAGACGACTGCAGTGGTTGAAGTGATATTCTGAAACAGCCAAGTTTCAGATAACAAAATGGTGAAGGGAGCCTCTGAAGAAAAGGGTGAAGATTTTGATGATAGACTATGTGTTCCATAGGGGTAGGAGGTTGGAAGGGTGCATCAGACTAGGGAAGTGCTTGGAGTCATTTTGGAGATAAGAGCCAAGGTGGTTAATGTTAACTGGAGAAGCTCAGACCTCTGGTGGTGGTCAGATACACAGAGAATTAAGAAACAATGGGATTTTTCCTGACAGTCATTATAAGAAAGGCCCATAATGTTCTTAATTAGAGCTTCCCCCTTGATACTGGACACCGAGACATTTTTTATTTATTTATTTATTTGTTTGTTTGATAACATCTTTATTGGAGTGTAATTGCTTTACAATGGAGTGTTAATTTCTGCTATATAACAAAGTGAATCAGCTATACATATACATATATCCCCATATCTCCTCCCTCTTGCATCTCCCTCCCACCCTCCCTATCCCACCCCTCTAGGTGGTCACACAGCACGAGCTGTTTAGTGGTAAGGTAGGACCAGGGTAGAAATCTTATCAGGAGCAGTTGGGCTCCATGGGATTCCCTGAAATCCTGCTGTACCAAGAACAATTTTGCCAAAGGCTCTTGGATGTCTAGAGGCCTCCAGAGATTTTCCAGGAAAGTTCATGATTTGGGGAGTAGAATGCTTATCAGAACTATAGAATATATCATGGAGACATTGCTTGATGCCATTAGCAAGAATAAATTCAGTGGGGTTTTTAAGGAGATTGAAGGAAGTGAAATCCAGGGCATAGATGATTAGTACTAGAGAAAAGAGATTTCTTCAATTGAGAGGGGCAGCAGGAGTCTGAGATGCATATGTCTGACTCAATACATTACTTTTTATATCAAATATTTTATTTCATTTTTAAAATATTATATTGAAGTATAGTTGATTTACAACGTTGTGTTAATTTCCACAGTACAGCAAAGTGATTCAGTTACACACACACACACACACAAACATATATATACTTTGCCACATTCTTTTCCTCAATGGTTTATCACAGGATATTGAATATAGTTCCCTGTGCTATACAGCAGGACCTTGTTGTTTATCCATCCTATAGTTTGCATCTATCCTACTAGTTTGCATCTGGTAATCCCAAACTCCCAATCCTTCCCCCCTCCCATCCCTTGGCAACCACAAGTCTGTTTTCTATGTCAATGAGTCTGTTTTTGTTTTGTAGATATGCTCATTTGCATTGTATTTTAGATTTCACATATAAGTGATATCATATGGTATGGTATTTGTCTTTCTCTTTCTGACTTCATGTAGTATGATAATCTCTAAGTCCATCCATGTTGTTGCAAATGGCATTATTTCATTCCCTTTTATGGCTGAGTAATATTCCACTGTATATATTTACCACATCTTCTTTATCCATTCATCTGTTGATGGACATTTAGGTTGTTTCCATGTCTTGGCTACTGTAAATAGTGCTGCTATGAACATAGGGGTGAGTGAATATAGTTTTTTCTGGGTATATGCCCAGGAGTGGGATTGCAGGATCATGTGATAGCTCTATTTTTAGTTTTTTGAGGAACGTCCATACTGTTCTCCACAGTGGCTGTACCAATTTACATTCCCACCAACAGTGAGGAGGGTTTCCTTTTCTCCACACCCTCTCCAGCATTTATTGTTTGTAGATTTTTTTTTATGATGGCCATTCTGACTGGTGTGAGGTGATATCTCATAGTTTTGATTTGCATTTCTCTAATAATTAGTGATGTTGAGCATCTTTTCATGTGCTTTTTAGCCATCTGTATGTCTTCTGTGGTGAAATGTCTATTTAACTCTTCTGCCCATTTTCTGATTGGGTTGTTTGTTTTTGAGATTGAGCTGCATGAGCTGCTTGATATTTTGGAGAGTAATCTCCTGTTAGTTGCTTAATTTGCAAATATTTTCTTCCATTCTGAGAGTTGTCTTTTCATTTTGTTTATGGTTTCCTTTGCTGTGCAAAAGCTTTTGAATTTAATTAAGTCCCATTTGTTTATTTTTGCTTTTATTTCTATTACCTTCAGGGACTGACCTAAGAAAACACTAGTACAATTTATGTCAGAGAACGTTTTGCCTATGTTCTCTTCTAAGAGTTTTATGGTGTCATGTCTTATATGCCCACTCTCACCACTTCTCTTCAACATAGTATTGGAAGTCCTAGCCACAGCAATCAGAAAAGAAAAAGAAATAAAAGGTATTCAAATTGGTAGGGAAGAGGTTAAATTGTCATTATATGCAGATGACATGATACTATATACAGAAAGCCCTGAAGACTTCACACAAAAACTACTAGAACTGATAAACAAATTCAACAAGGTAGCAAGATACAAGATTAACAGATATTGGTTGCACTTCTTTACACTAAAAATGAAATGGCAGAAAGGGAATGTAAATAAACAATCCCTTTTAAAATGACTTTAAAAAAATAAAATACTTAGGAATAAACCAGACCAAGGAGGTGAAAGATTTATATGCTGAGAACTAGAAACCATTAATAAAGGAAACTGAAGATGATTCAAAGAAATGGAAAGATAGCCCATGCTCTTGGATTGGAAGAATTAATATTGTTAAAATGACCATTCAACCCAAAGCACTCTACAGATTTAATGTGATCTGTATCAAATTACCCATGATATTTTTCACAGAACTAGAACAAATAATCCTAAAATTTATGTGGGAGCAGTAAAGACCCAGAATTGCCAAAGCAATCCTTAGGAAAAAGAACAAAGCAGGAGGCATAACCCTCCCAGACTTCAGACAATACTACAAAGCTACAGTAATCAAAACAGTGTGATATTGGCACAAAAACAGACATATGGATCCATGGAACAAAATAGAGAGCCCAGAAATAAACACACACACCTATGGACAATTAGTCTTTGACAAAGGCAAGAGTATACAATGGGGAAAAGACAGTCTCTTCAGCAGGTGGTGGTAGAAAATTTGGACATCCACATGTAAATCAATGAAGTTAGAACACTCCCTCACATGATACACAAAAATAAACTCAAAATAGCTTAAAGATTTAAATATATCAACTATCTTTAGTGTCCCCTTTACTATACTGAAATATAATTCATAGATATTATAATCTAACTATATATTTTCAAGGAAAAAAATCAATATAATGTCCTAACTATTATAAAAAAGAAATAAAGAAAAAAAGCAATTTATAATAAAATACTACGTATTTAAATATGGAAATGTTCAGGCATACAATGTGCTGGGCTAGTACCTTTATTTAGAATAAAGAGAATGTGACAGCAACAGATTCAGACAAATACAGTAATGGGGTTTCTTTTTTCTTTAATTGACGGGGTGCTACTCAAATACTATAAGTCATGCTGATATCAGTGACATGATGTTCTGAATTGGGATCAATTCTTGGTAATGAACAGAACAAAATACAATATCCTCTTATTTGTATGGTAGTTAGGTCCCTAGAAAATTCATGATATTAAAAAAACTTTAACAGTACTTTTTATACTGTAGGCAGAATAATGGTCTCCCAAAGGTGTCCACCTCCTAATCCTCAGAACCTGTGAATATGTTATCTTACATGACACAAGAGAGATGTGATTAAGTTAAGTATCTTGAGATGGATAGATTGTCGTGGGTTATCTGGGTGGGCCCAATGCAACCACAAGCGTCCTTATAAATGAAAGTGGGAGGCAGAAGGGTCAAAACCAGAGAGGGCGATCTGAAGATGCTATGCTATTGGCTTTGAAAATGGAGGTAAAGACCATGAGCCAAGAAATATAGGCAGCCTCTAGAAGCTGGAAAAGTCATGAGAACATATTTTTTCCTAGAGTCTCTAGAAAGAATGGAGCCCTGCTAACACCTTGATTTTATCACAACAAAACCCATTTCACACTTCCAACCTCTGGAACTCTAAAATAAATTTGTGTTGTTTTAAGTAATAGGAAATTAATTCACTTTATTTATATAAAAATCAAAGCTAGGTTCTGGATTTGGGTACAGATTTTTCACCTGCATGAATATCTGGAGGGACATTCAAAAATCACTTGGAGTTTGGGACAGTATTTCTTTGGACAGTACTGTACCACTCATTGAAGAACATCCAGCATTCCTGGTCCCCACGTCTAAATGCCAGAATCATTGTGACAACCAAAACACACCTTTACAAATAGTCAATTTGCAGAAGAAAGCATCCATCATCCAGAAGCAATGAGAGTGAGGGTACTTATATCTGAGGACTTTGAACTAGAAACCCAATTTCAAAGATACTTTCATGGACCTTTAATTAATTGACACTCAGTAGCCTCAAAGCGGACACTGTTTCAGAGTAAAGGTAATAAAAACTATCAGAATTTCTTATAAAGACTCCTGATTGATTCCTTAAAAGCCTGTGTTTGGCCCTTTCTCATCCCCTGCCCCTGAATTGAGACTGAGAACAGAATCTCCATCTGACAGTAGAAGCCATCGCAATCCATAGCCTTCTAATTTCCCAAGGAGGCATCTTTAATGAAATCCCCAACCCTTATAAAAATTCACAAGTGGAGAGGATTAATGCAATTAAAATTGAAAAAAAGTCATTCTCCTTTCAGTCTCCATTGCTATGGATTACGAAAAAAATAAAATCTTTTTTTAATTTATTTTTTTATTTTTGGCTGCATTGGGTCTTCGTTGCTGTGCACGGGCTTTCTCTAGTTGCGGAGAGCGGGGGCTACTCTTCATTGCGGTGCACAGGCTTCTCATTGCGGTGGCTTCTCTTGTTGCAGAGCACCGGCTCTATGTGCACAGGCTTCAGTAGTTGTGGCACATGGGCTCAGTAGTTGTGGCTCATGGGCTCTAGAGCGCAGGCTCAGTAGTTGTAGCACACGGGCTTAGTTGCTCCGTGGCATGTGGGATCTTCCTGGACCAGAGCTCAAACCCGTGGCCCCTGCATTGGCAGGCGGATTCTTAACCACTGTGCCACCTAATCCTTCCAGATTTAGATTCTAGAAGGGATTTCTACCAGCTCCCAAATGCTCAAGGGACCCTGTTTGTGTCAAATTCAGATTTTAGGGAAGACCCCTAAAACCTTTTATATAATAAGCTCTTCCTCCCTCAGCAGCCATTTGTTATTATCTGCAAAGGTGGGGCATATTTAGCAACTGCTTTCAGAAGAGAAATGTTAGAAAATAATACATGATATATTTCTGTGTTACAGAAGATGTAATCACATCTATGTCATTTGAGGGTTCAATGAAGGATTCTTGGCATAGTACCATGGAGAAAAAGAACCACAGAATTTAGAAAGGGTAATTTACAGATTGTGAGTCAAAACACGGAAGTCCTTTGGTTGGGAGTGCAGCACCAGAGTAAGTGAGGAGCCAAGGCAAAAGAATGATTATTTCATTCCTGAGCTTCTGAGCTGCAGTGCTGTAATTAGCCCTCACCAGGGAGACCAGGCACCAGCATATTGTTTAGCACATCAGACGTCTGTCCTCTGGGAAGGCTGCATGGCTCAAAGGAATGGAGAAAGCTTATTACAGAACTGTTCTCTGCATAAGAACAGGAAGGTCTAACTTGTGCATTTCCTTCTACTTAAGAATGTAGTTTGATCATTACTAAGTCAAAGGATGTTCTTTATGGTGAGGAAAAAGTATGATGAATATTCTTTCAAGTTAAAAGAGTACATAACTATCATATAATTAGACAGAACTTTATCTTGCCGTCTGCTCCTGTTCACCCCTACGTGCAGACCAGAAAAGGAGTTGTTTCCCCCCTTCTCTGCCTGGTTCATTATGGAGAAGTCAGCTGCTGAGTTCGTCCAGTCATTCCCATCCCACTTTCATTTTTCACACTCTTCCCCTAGTTTAGCCAGATTTACTTGTCCAGTCGATCAGAAGCCAAGTGGAAAATGACCCCTAATTATTATTCATGATTCAAAGAGAGCATTAAAACAATTCACAACAATAAAGTGTGGTAGAAGTATGGCAGAATACACTCTGGAATCACTTTTATCAAAAAATATTTGAAGATTAGAATGTCATAGTTAATCTGGCAGTCAGTTAATAAGCCCTGACAAAGCCTCTTCAGGATTTTTGCTTGCAATACAAGCTCAGCAAAGTAGACAAAATTATGGAAACCTGCAATAACATTGGGTACTAAGGTTAACAGCTGAATGTATACCAGTGTATGGGGACAATTTTGACTGAATTTCAAGTTTACCAAGAACTATGAGACAATAAGTTTCTGTTGTTTAAGCCATCCAGTTTGTGGAACTTGGATATGGCAGCCCTCACAAATGAATACAGACATTTTCTGCTGCTAACATGGGGAAACAGGTGTTGCAACCTCAAAGGCAAGTCATTATTTTTTGAGGCGACCAGAAGAACATATTCATCCCATCCTCTTTCCCACTGGAGAGCATATTGGCCTGGGACGCTACAACTCCGCGGATGCAGGGGAAGGTAGAAGACAGGGGAGGGACAAGTGTTGGCACCTGAGATGTGTGTTTAGGCCCCTTAGAGAAAACATGGAAGAGACAGAGCCTTGAAAGAAGGGAGTTCAAGGGACGGTTGTTTTTCATATGCTTACTCAGATCAAAGGATCATGTGCTCATAGAGAAACGGGCATGTGGGACAAGTTCAGCAAAATAACACAAGATAAATATACTTGCTAGGTTTAAAAATTGGGCAGGGGCTGTTCAACCTGCCTTCCGGATTTAGATCCTAGAAGGGATTTCTACCAGCTCCCAAATGCTCAAGGGACCCTGTTTGTGTCAAATCCAGATTTGGCTGGATCTCTATTCAAGAAACCAATATGGGGCTTACAAAAAATTCTACAGCACGGGATGAGGAGAGCATTCTTCTCAGGAATTAAAGAAAAATGATTCTTTTAATAACAGTACAAGAAAGAGAAAAAAATCAGAAAACATTCACATTAGTTTCTTAATGTACAAAAAAAATCCTCTCAAATGGAGAAGGAAAATAAGAAAATCAATGTGAGAATAAAAAAGGATCTGGCTGAGAGATGAGAAAACAAGAAGGAGGCTAAAAATGCAATTTTAAAATTACGCTGACAATAATGAAAAGCTGAACTGATACAGAAAAGCCAAATCAGTCACACAGAAGAAAAACACAAGTTGTTCTAGAACAAAGAAGAAAAGAGAAGAAAAATTAAAATTTGAGAGAGAAGTTATTAGTTATTAAAAAATACAAGCCAGAAATCCAACTTCACAGAACAACTGTTCTTGCAAAAGAAGCCACCTTAGAATAAAACTTCTCTGAGAAGAATATACATAGAATGGGCTCACATATTCAAAGTAACGTGAATGGGGAAAAAAAAAAAAAAAACAACTATACTCATTAATACTACTTTCACTTTCTGGTAAATTTTTAAATTCTAATTTAAAATTTTAAATCCCTTTCTATATTCCAGCAGAAAAAATTAAAGACATATGAAATGAAACAAAAAATTACTCTGATTTCAGTCTTCTAGTAGTTGGCAATAAATATCAGACAGCAATTGAGCAATGTCTATATAAAATTCTTAGGAGAAAATACTATAATATAATTATTAAATACTTACATTGTTATTCATGCGTGAAAGATATTTTCACATATGCAAGGACTTTGAAAATAGAATAGTCACATCCTTTTCCTGAATAAAAATTAAATCAATGCAAAGACATATTACAACCAGTGAAGAAATGAATCAAAATTGAAGACTCAAGGAGGAAGAACTGGTACAAAACAAGTGATAATGAGAATTGTTACCTGTCAAATATAATTTCCACCCAATTGCTATATAGTAATAAAATTGGAAGCAAAAGTTAAATTCCAAAAGATAAATCTTGAAAGAGATTTATATTTTATTAAAAACAATAATACAATAATAATTTTCAGTGGCATAAGACTAGGATTTAGGTAGAGCTGAGAAGGTAGAAGTAGTTGTTCTCTATAAAAAGTAAAGCCATCATAAATTAGATTATTATTATTGATTTAATAATTAGAGAAATATAAGTTAAAGGGTATTTTACCTAACACTTATTTGTGTTTTTTTCTGATTACAAAGCAGAGACATTTTAGAAAATCTGGAAAATAGAAAAACAAGTAAGAAAAAGTCTCATAATTACAGCACCCAGAAATAATCATTGCCAATACTGTTACGTTTCATCATTGGAACTAGGCTGCTATACTTACAATATTGTAATGTGCTTTTCACCTTAACTAAATAAGTTGTTAACCAATATGATTTTTAATTACTGACAGCAAAGTATCCCATTTGTACTAGTTTTCTATTTTTGCTGTAACAAATTACCACAAACTTAATGGCTTGAAACAACACAAATTTATTATCTTGCAATTCTGTAGAAATCTTACATGGGTAAAGTCAAGATGTCCGCAGGGCTCTGCTGTTTCCTTTCCTTTCCTTGCTTCTAAAGGCCGACTGCAATCCTTGGCTCATGGGCCCCCTCCTCCATCTTCAAAGTCAGTAACAGTGAATCTCTGACCATTCTTCTCTTGTCATGACTCCCCGGGATCACAGCTAAGAAAAATTCTTCTTCACATTTAAGGACCAGTGTGATTATTATGCCTCCCACACTATTTATGGTCATAATGCATTTAAACATTCCCCCTTTGTTGGAAAACTGTTTCAAGATTTTTAAAGTAATAAATAACATTTATTCTTCAACATCAGTCTCTGCAAAGTATTTCCATAGGACAAATTTCTAAAATTGGAATTCCAAGTCAACGGTTATTTTTTTTTTTTAAACATCTTTACTGGAGTATAATTGCTTTACAATGGTGTGTTAGTTCCTGCTTTATAACAAAGTGAATAAGCAATACATATACATATATTCCCGTATCTCCTCCCTCTTGACTCTCCCTCCCACCCTCCCTATCCCACGCCTCTATGTGGTCACAAAGCACTGAGCTGATCTCCCTGTGCTCCACGGCTGCTTCCCACTAGCTATCTATGTTACATTTGGTAGTATATATTAGTCCATGCTACTCTCTCACTTCATCCCAGCTTACCGTTCCCCCTCCCAGTGTCCTCAAGTCCATTCTCTACATCTGTGTCATTATTCCTGTGCTGTTCCTATGTTCTTCATAACCATTTTTTTCTTTTTTATATTCCATATATATGTGAGAGAACACGGTATTTGTTTTTCTCTTTCTGACTTACTTCACTCTGTATGACAGACTCTAGGTCCATCCACTCACTGCAAATAACTTAATTTCGATTCTTTTTATGGTGGAGTAATATTCCATTGTATATATGTGCCACATCTTCTTTATCCATTCATCTGTCGATGGGCACTTATGTTGTTTCCATGTCCTGGCTATTGTAAATAGAGCTGCAATGAACATTTTGGTACATGACTCTTTTTGAATTATGGTTTTCTCAGGGTATATGCCCAGGAGTGGGATTGCTGGTTCGTAAGGTAGTTTTATTTTTAGCTTTTTAAGGAAACTCCGTACTGTTCTCCAGAGTGGCTGTATCAATTTACATTCCCACCAACAGTGCAAGAGGGTTCCCTTTTCTCCACACCCTCTCCAGAATTTATTGTTTGTAGATTTTTGATGATGGCCATTCTGACTGGTGTGAGGTGATACCTCACTGTAGTTTTGATTTACATTTCTCTAATGATTAATGACTTTGAGCATTCTTTCATGTGTTTGTTGGCTGTCTGTATATCTCCTTTGGAGAAATGTCTATTTAGGTCTTCTGTCCATTGTTGGATTGGGTTGTTTGTTTATTTCATATTGAACTGCATGAGCTACTTGTAAATTAGGGATATTAGTCCTTTGCCAGTTGCTTCATTTGCAAATATTGTCTCCCATTCTGAGGGTTGTCTTTTCATCCTGTTTTTATTTTCCTTTGCTTTGCAAAAGCTTTTAAGTTTCATTAGGTCCCATTTGTTTATTTTTGTTTTTATTTTCCTTTCTCTAGGAGGTGAGTCAAAAAAGACCTTGCTGTGATTTATGTCTAAGAGTTTTATAGTGTCTGGCCTTACATTTAGGTCTTTAATCCATTTTGAGCTTACTTTTGTCTATGGTGTTAGGGAGTATTCTAATGTCATTCTTTTATATGCAGCTGTCCAGTTTTCCCACTACCATTTATTGAAGAGGCTGTCTATTCTCCACTGTATACTCTTACCTCCTTTATCAAGGATAAGGTGACCATATGTGCATGGGTTTATCTCTGGGCTTTCTATCCTGTTCCTTTGATCTATATTTCTCTTTTTGTGCCAGTACCATACTGTCTTGATTACTGTAGCTTTGTAGTATAGTCTGAAGTCAGGGGGTGTGATTCCTCCAGCTCCGTTTTTCTTTCTCAAGATTATTTTGACTATTCGGGGTCTTTTGTGTTTCCATACATATTGTGAAATTTTTTGTTCTAGTTCTGTGAAAAATGCCATTGGTACTTTGATAGGGATTGCTTTGAATCTGTAGATTGCTTTGGGTAGTAGAGTCATTTTCACAATATTGATTCTTCCAATCCAAGAACATGGCATATCTCTCCAGTTGTTTGTATCATCTTTAATTTCTTTCATCAGTGTCATAGTTTTCTGCATACAGGTCTTTTGTCTCCTTAGGTAGGTTTATTCCGAGGTATTTTATTCTTTTTGTTACTCCCAGTGGCCAATGGGAGTTTTTCCTTAATTTCTCTTTCAGATTATTTGTCATTAGTTCATATACATGCAAGCGATTTCTGTGCTTTAATTTTGTATCCTGCTATTTACCAAATCCATTGATTAGCTCTAGTAGTTTTCTGGTAATATCTTTACGATTCTCTATGTATAGTATCATTTCATCTGCAAACAGTGACAGCTTTACTTCTGCTTTTCCAATTTGGATTCCCTTAATTTCATTTCCCTCTCTGATTGCTGTGGCTAAAACTTCCAATACTATGTTGAATAATAGTGCTGAGAGTGGGCAACCTTGTCTTCTTCTGATCTTAGTGGAAATGGTTTCAGTTTTTCACCATTGAGAATGATGTTGGCTGTGGGTTTGTCATATATGGCCTTTATTATGTTTAGGTAGGTTCCCTCTATGCTCACTTTCTGGAGGGTTTTTATCATAAATGGGTGTTGAATTTTGTCAAAAGCTTTTCCTGAATCTATTGAGATGATCATATGGTTTTATCCTTCAATTTGTTAATATGGTGTATCACATTGATTAATTTGAATATATATAAGAATCCTTGCATTCCAGGGATATGATTGATCATGGTGTATGATCCTTTTAATGTGCTGTTGGATTCTGGGTGCTAGTATTTTGTTGAGGATTTTTGCATCTGTGTTCATCAGTGATATTGGCCTGTAGTTTTCTTTCTCTGTGACATCTTTGTCTGGTTTTGGTATCAGGGTGATGGTGGCCTCGTAGAATGAGTTTGGTAGTGTTCCTCCCTCTGCTATATTTTGGAAGTGTTTGAGAAGGATAGGTGTTAGCTCTTCTCTAAATGTTTGATAGAATTCGCCTGTGAAGCCATCTGGTCCTGGGCTTTTGTTTGTTGGAAGATTTTTAATCATAGTCTCAATTTCAGTGCTTGTGATTGGTCTGTTGATAGTTTCTACTTCTTCCTGGTTCAGTCTCGGAAAGTTGTGCTTTTCTAAGCATTTGTCCATTTATTTCAGGTTGTCCATGTTTTGGCATATAGTTGCTTTTAGTAATCTCTCATGATCCTTTATGTTTCTGCAGTGTCAGTTACTTCTCCTTTTTCATTTCTAATTCTACTGATTTGGGTCTTCTCCCTTTTTTTCTTGATGTGTCTGGCTAATGCTTTATCAATTTTGTTTATCTTCTGAAAGAACCAGCTTTTAGTTTTATTGATCTTTGCTATTGTTTCCTTCATTTCTTTTTCATTCATTTCTGATCTGATCTTTATGATTTCTTTCCTTCTGCTAAACTTGGGGTTTTTTTGTTTGTATTCCTCTAATTGCTTTAGGTGTAAGGTTAGGTTGTTTATTCGGGATGTTGTTTGTTTCATGAGGTAGGATTGTATTGTTATGAACTTCCCTCTTATAACTGCTTTTGCTGTATCCCAAGGTTTTGGGTCATCATGTTTTCATTGTCATTTGTTTCTAGGTATTTTTTGATTTCCTCTTTGATTTCTTCAGTGATCTCTTGGTGATGTACTAGTGTATTGTTTAGCCTCCATTTGTTTGTATATTTTACAGATTTTTTCCTGTAATTGATATCTAATCTCATAGCATTGTTTTCAGAAAAGATACTTGATATGTTTTCAATTTTCTTAAATTTACCAAGGCTTGATTTGTGACCCAATATATGATCTATCCTGAAGAATGTTCCATGAGCACTTGAGAAGAAAATGTTTTGTGTCATTTTTGAATGGAATGTCCTATAAATATCGATTAAGTCCATCTCATTTAATATGTCATTAAAAGCTTGTGTTTCCTTATTTATTTTCATTTTGGATGATATCTCCATTGGTGAAAGTGGGATGTTAAAGTTCCCTACTATGATTGTATTACTGTCTATTTCCCCTTTTATGGCTGTTAGCATTTGCCTTATGTATTGAGGTGCTCCTATGTTGGGTGCATATATACTTAAAATTGTTATATCTTCTTCTTCAATTGATCCCTTGATCATTATGTAGTGTCCTTCCTTGTGCCTTGTAATAGTCTTTATTTTAAAGTCTATTATATCTGATATGAGAATTGCTACTCCAGCTTTCTTTTGATTTCCATTTGCATGGAATAACTTTTTCCATCCCCTCACTTTCATTCTGTATGTTTCCCTAGGTCTGAAGTGGGTCTCTTGTAGACAGCATATATATGGGTCTTGTTTTTTGTATCCGTGCAGCCAGTCTGTGTCTTTTGCTTGGGACATTTAATCCATTTACATTTAAGGTAATTATCAATATGTATGTTCCTATTACCATTTTCTTAATTGTTTGGGGTTTGTTATGGTAGGCCTTTTCCTTCTCTTGTGTTTCCTACCTAGAGAAGTTCCTTTAGTATTTGTTGTAAAGCTCGTTTGGTGGTGATGAACTCTCTTAGCTTTTGATTGTAAAGGTTTTAATTTCTCTGTCGAATCTGAATGAGTTCCTTGCTGGGTAGAGTAGTAATGGTTGTAGGTTCTTCCCTTTCATCACTTTAAGTATGTCCTTCCACTCCCTTCTGGCTTGTAGAGTTTCTGCTGAAAGATCAGCTCTTAACCTGAAGGGGATTCCCTTGTATGTTATTTGCTGTTTTTCCCTTGCTGCTTTTAATATTTTTCTTGGTATTTAATTTTTGATAGTTTGATTAATATGTATCTTGGCATGTTTCTCCTTGGATTTATCCTGTATGGGACTCTCTGTACTTCCTGGACTTGATTAACTCTTTCCTTTCCCTATTAGGGAAATTATCAACTATAATCTCTTCAAATATTTTCTCAGTCCCTTTCTTTTTCTTTTCTTCTTCTGGGACCCCTATAATTCGAATATTGGTGCATTTAATGTTGCCCCAGAAGTCTCTGAGACTGTCCTCAATTCTTTTCATTCTTTTTTCTTTATTCTGCTCTGCTATTTTATCTTCCTGGTTACTTATGTGTTCTTCTGCCTCAGTTATTCTGCTACTGATTTCTTCTAGAGAATCTTAAATTTCATTTATTGTGTTGTTTATCATTGTTTTTTCTTTAGTTTTTCTAGGCATTTGTTAAACGTTTCTTGTATTTTCTCTATTCTATTTCCAAGATTTTGCATCATCTTTATTATCATTACTCTGAATTCTTTTCCAGGTAGACTGCCTATTTCCTCTTCATTTGTTTGGTCTGATGGGTTTTTGCCTTGCTCCTTCATCTGCTGTGTGTTTCTCTGTCTTCTCATTTTGCTTAATTTACTGTGTTTGGGGTCTCCTTTTCACAGGCTGCAGGTTCGTAGTTCCCCTTGTGTTTGGTGTCTTCCCCCAGTGGCTAAGGTTGGTTCAGTGGGTTGTGTAGCCTTCCTTGTGGACAGGACCGGTGTCTCTGTTCTGGAGGATGAGGCTGGATCTTTTCTCTCTGATGGGCAGGACCTCATCTGGTGGTGTGTTTTGGGGTGTCTATGACTTTATTATGATTTGAGGCAGGCTCTCTGCTAATGGGTGGGTTTGTGATCCTGTCTTGCTAGTTGTTTGGCATAGGGTGTCCAGCACAGTAGCTTGATGTTTTTTGAGTGGAGTTGGTTCTTAGCATTGAGATGGAGATCTCTGAGAGAGCTTTCACTGTTTAATATTCCATGGAGTTGGGAGGTCTCTGCTGGAGCAATGTCCTGAACTCGACTCTCCCACCTCAGAGACACTGTCCTGACACCAGGCCAGAGCACCAAGACCCTGTCAGCCACACGGCTCAGAAGTAAAGGTAGGAAAAAAATGAAGGAAAGAATAAAATAAAGTTATTAAAATAAAAAAATATTAAAAATAAAAATATTAAAGCATAATTTAAAAAATGAAAGAAGAGAGCAACCAAACCAAAAAACAAATCCACCAATGATAACAAGCACTAGAAACTATACTAAAAAAAATCCAAAACTGACAGACAGAACCCTAGGACAAATGGTAAAAGCAAAGCTATACAGACAAAATCACACAAATAAGCAGACACATACACACTCACCAAAAGAGAAAAAGGAAAAACTATATATATATCGTTGCTCCCAAAGTCCACTGCCTAAATTTTAGGATGATTCATTGTCTATTCAGGTATTCCACAGATGCAGGGTACATCAAATTGATTGTGGAGATTTCATCCTCTGCTCCTGAGGCTGCTGGGAGAAATTTCCTTTTCTCTTCTATTTTTACACAGCTCCTGGGGTTCAGCTTTGGATTTGGCCCCACCTCTGCATGTAGGTCACCTGAGAGCAACTGTTCCCCACCCAGACAGGATTAGGTTAAATGAGCAGCTCATTCGGGGGTTCTGGCTCACTCAGGCCATGGGAAGGCAGGGGTACGGAATGAGGGATGAGCCTATGGTGGCAGAGGCTGGCGTCACATTGCACCAGCCTTGGGCATGCTGTGTGTTCTCCTGGGGAAGTTGTCCTTGGATCACAGGACCCTGGCAGTGGCGAACTGCACAGGCTTCCAGGTGGGGAGGTGTGGATAATGACCTGTTTTTGAACACAGGCTTCTTGGTGGCTGCAGCAGTAGCCTTAGCATTTCATGCCCATCTCTGGGGTCCACACTGATAGCCGCGGCTCACACACATCTCTGGAGCTCATTTAGGTGGTGCTCTGAATCCCCTCTCCTCACGCACCCCAAAACAATGGTCTCTTGCTTCTTAACCAGGTCAAGACTTTTTGCCAGACTCCCTCCCAGTAGCTGTGGTGCACTAGCCCCCTCAGGCTGCATTCACATATCCAACACCAGTCTTCTCCCTGGGATCTGACCTCTGAAGCCCGAGCCTCAGCTCCCAACCCCCACCCACCCTGGCAGCTGAGCAGACAAGCCCCTCAAACTGGTGAGTGCTGTTCTGCACTGATCCTCTGTTCGGGAATCTCTCCACTTTGCTCTCTGCACCTCTGTTGCTGCACTCTCCTCCGTGGCTCTGAAGCTTCCCCCCCGCCACCCCCAGTCTTTGCCAGTGAAGGGGCTTCCTAGTGTGTGGAAACTTTTCCTCCTTCACAGCTCCCTCCCAGTGGTGCAGGTCCCATCCCTATTTTATTGTCTCTGTTTTTTCTTTTTTCTTTTGCCCTGCCCAGGTACTTGGGGAGTTTTTTGCCTTTTGGGAAGCATGAGGTCTTCTGCCACCTTTCAGTAGGTGTTCTGTAGGAGTTGTTCCACATGTATATGTATTTCTGATGTATTTGTGGGGAGGAAGGCAATCTCCACATATCACCCCTCTGCCATCTTGAAGGTCTCCCCAATGGTTATTTTTTAAAATGCCAATGCTATTGACATGTTGCATTTATTTCCTGAAAGTTCTAAACACATCTCTTTTCAGTGATGTGTGGAAATGCCTATTTTGCATCTTGACAACTGGTGATTATATATGTATTTTTTAATATTTAACAAATTGCTAAGTGGAAAACAGTATCACATTATTATACCAACTGCATTTCTTTGCTTACAATGAGCCGAATCTTTTTTTTCATATTTCTGTTTCACATTTGTATTTCTTTACAAATGGTTTAACTCCTTTCTGCATTTTTATATTGCAGTTTATTTGCTTATTTCTTAAATTTCTTTGTAAGTGTTTTATGTTAATAATTTGAACTCTTTAATATAAGGT
Source organism: Balaenoptera musculus (assembly GCF_009873245.2). Classification (NCBI taxonomy): domain Eukaryota; kingdom Metazoa; phylum Chordata; class Mammalia; order Artiodactyla; family Balaenopteridae; genus Balaenoptera; species Balaenoptera musculus. Next base: position 172,573 of record NW_023503243.1, read on the forward strand.
ACAAATATATTTTGTTTATTTGCTTCTTAAATTTTTCTAAATTTTTTTTTGACATTCAGAAGTTTTATATACCTAATCTATTAAGCCATTTTTGCTACTAATTTTAAGTTTAGAAAGCTCTCTGTCACCCCAAGATTAAATATTTACCTATATTTCCTTTTAGTTTTTATATGAGTTGAGGTAATATCATATTTTCCCAGATACTTTACAAATTGCACCAGGAGGATTTCCTGGCAATTTTTGCTTTTCCCATATTTATAATGTCACAGATATACTAAATTCTTATATGTGATAGAGAGTGTTTCTAGGCACTTTATTACAGTTATTTGGTCTATCTTCCTTTCCTTGTGTTGATATGACTTTGTTTTACTATCTGATTAAACAGGAAGTTGCCTCCCACCACCAAACACCCTATGTATATGCCATGCTTCTCCCCTCTGTTTCTGAATTGCTGGACTCTTTTGCCAGTTTATTCTCCCAGATGAACTTTAGAAACCCTCAGTCATGGTTCAAGAAAAATCTCACTATAATTTTTGTTAGAATTGCATTAAAGTATAAAATGACTGGGTAATAATTCTTTCCTCATAAGCTCTCCCATTTTAAGTTTTCCATTTCACCTCTGATTAGCATTTAATGCATTCATCATACAAATGCCCTCTACATTTTAATGAGGTTCTTCTGTACTTTATCTTTTTGTTGCTATTGTGAAAATATGTACTTTTATTATACATATTCTTATTTATCATTACTGTAAGTATATTTTAAAATCTATTATTGCGTATCTATTTTGTAACTAGTGTCAAATGAAAAAAAAAAACACAACCTAAAAGTTGAGAATTATGTTTTATTCAGTGACCTTGAGGACTATAGCTCAGGATACAACCTCTCAGAAAGCTATGAAAACTGTTCTAAGGAGGTAAATGAGGAGCCAAGATATATAGCAGCTTTTGCTGAAAACAAACATGCAGTCAAACATCAAAAGATTACACTAATCCCCAAAATCAGGTATCTCAAGTTAATGATTTGAGTGCTTTTCTATATATGGGAAGATGAGAGAGTCTGGGCTTAATGAAGTTATCTCTTTGATATGCATCTTAACTATATACGGCCAGTATCCTATTTTTCTTCATCCTGAATTCCACTCAGGGTGCACCATTGAAGTGGCTGCAGCAGCTGATGGCTTGATGGTGGACAGCATTCTTTGTTTATTGGAATGGCAGGAAACATTTTTGGGGTCTAAATTGCCTCCTCTTGGTCATAAATTTGAACAAGGTTTGAGAGGCATTTCATGACCAATTTGTTCCATGGCTCTAGAAAGTTGCATTCCTAGTTCAGATAAGGATTTCATTGATAGGCCACTTAATATGCTATATTTGGGGTTAAGCCCTGTTGATAATCTAAAATTCTCTGGATCACCTGTCTTACTAGTCTATTATGATCCAGGAAATATTTTTCCTTTTGCTTCTTCCCATATCTAGAGTTGTACTCTTACAATTTTTTTATGTAGAGTTATATATATGATCAACTTCCTCAAGACCTTTAACTATCATTAATTTTGCCAGAGGTCTGTTTACATATTGGGTAATACAAGAGACTACAATCTTACAAAATAAACAGGATATAAGTAACACAGCTTACTATTAATACCTTAATAAAGTCATAGTACATCACAGAGATGCATGAAGCATAATTTGAAAACAACAACAGAGAACAAATTCAAACAATGATTAATATAACTAGTTGTGTACTGGTTGCAATAAGCCATCATGTCCACAGGGGAACCAGCTGGAGAAGCCAAATTCTGGGAGGATCCGGCAGAGAGAAAAAAAAGTTTAATCTTCATTTACAAAGATATACTTTATCAACTCATAGGTCATAGTTAGAGTAAGAAGAAAGGTTTTCTGGTAAACAAAGATTAAAAGCCAGTATATTTCAGAAAAAATGTCATAAAATTATAAATCATATTTATCAGTTCATTCAGTTCCATGTAATTAATTCCTGTTATCTGGATGAAGTCATTAGGTTTTCCATTAGAGTTTTGTAGTTTCTTATCCAGTTCAGTGGTATGATCTAAAATTCATCAAACACATATTTGTCAAAAAGTCCTTTTTATGAATTTTCTTGAAGATCTTTATTTTATAAAAGCATCAGAGTAAAACAATAATTGTCTATAAGTGACAAAAGACTTAAAATGGCATGGTTAAAAATCTGACTACAATGTAATTGGCAAGAAACCTGGTTATTTCTGTGACGTACAAAATTTTAAGATAACTAGAATTATGACTGATAATATTACACATCATAATTTAGGACATATCATAATTTTAGGAATCCCATATAAATTTTGGAATATCTATATTATGACATTTTTCCATACAAAATAACCTAAGAAGAACTTATTTGACAATGTTTCCCATATAATTTAACATACCAAATAAACCTACTTAGTTTAACATCTCTCTTTGGGATGTTTCAGGGGCCTTTTGAAGCATTCCAAAGTTAGCTAGATGTCAAAAGAACCTTCACTAGAATTTGACATTAAGGAAGTTTGTCAAAAAGAAATCAAAAAGTTTTAAAACACCTGGTCAAATAGGATCATAGGTTACTGTGTGACAATACTTATTTACTTAACCAAAGTGACAACAAGATTTTAAAGGTCCTACAAGATCACTTAAAGGCAAAGAAACTCACACAATCTACTATCAAAAGTAGCTCAATATTTTAAGAAAACTTTGTTCTCTTAACAGACAGAGAAAACCAAACTCCAGTCCTGCACCAGCTCACCCTCAATAACAAAATTCATTTACCTAATTGAATTCTGTCCAATCCCAGCCTGACTATGCACAAAACTCTTCTCAGGACTCCATTTCTATGAACCTTCCACAACTTTTTGTATCAATATTAGTTTATTCCTTATTTTTTTCCCATTTAGAAATAACCAGCTTTAGGACAAAACCACTTTCATTCCCCTTAACAAAATGCATTCCCATTTCTCACACCTTCTTTTGCCGAAAACACACATCCTACTTTCCTTGCATACAGAGATGTTTCCCTTATTATTTCGAGTAGCCTTAATTACACATTTTTATTAGAATTCTCAACTCGTAACAACCTTAATCTCTAGTGAAAATCAAGAAGCAATTGTGAACTGTTTGTCATACCAGCATTTCATGATTAGCAAATGTAAGAACATTCTATAACTTCTGGAAACATAAATCTTCTCATAGCACAATTTCTTTCCTCAATGTGATACAGGATATGTGTCTAATAACCTCAAACATCTTTAGTTTCCCTTTCATAGGGGGACAAAAGTATGTAAACTTAGACCTGTTTAGCAGTCAATGTTCCATAACTTTATTTGAAATGACCTGGATATTTAATGAATTCCATAATTTAACTTAGCAAAACTCTAAAGTTTCAAGTTACCAAAAATCTGGAGAAACTATTTTAGCTAAACATACCCCAAACATAATTATTCCTAAATAGTTCACCTGAAAACTTATTTCATTTATCTTTTTAAAAATAACTTATGAAGATATCATACCAAGTTAACTTTTCTTGCTGACAAAGTCTGCAACAGAAATACATGAACTTATTGACCTTCAGTAAACCTAGGTACAATAAAAGTAAGACATGTATATATTGATTAAACCAACAAACTTAAGCTAGTTTTAATACCAGATATTAATTTAATGTTGAATATTTCCTAGATAATGTGAACATGAAGTTCATTCTGGACAGTTTTCTTTATATTTAGAAATATTTAAATTGTGTTTACTTACATTTAAGTCAATTAAGTAGAGATATATCATATGCTTAATGTACATACAGACATAAAAACAGACAAAACTAGATATCCCATAGCTTCATTTTAACACTTAGGTATTACAATATAAACTTACAAGTTTATAAATAACAGCTGGAATAGTTAAATTTACTTGATCAGATGACTAAGGCTTTACTGTTTGTGGAAAAGACTTTCAAGATTTGTATTTGTCCTTGATGAATCATTAAGGAAGCTGTGAATTAGATTTTGGGTGGGGGAACCTTTCCAGCAGTTATGAGTTTTAAAAGGCCTTTTTTCCCCCTTTTATTTCCTTCAGTTTCAGGTTTTACCTGATTGAGCTAGTTAGGCTCAGTCTCAGGTAGTTGTGGGCTGTATTTATATTTCTGATTTGCAGAGATTTGCAAGACAAAGCCAGTTGTTTTACTTCCCACTAAGAACTGGTCTGCCACCTAAATGATATTAAAAGATTGATTTGCCCAACTATATTTACTTTTTTTATATCAGTGAGAAAATTTTCAACTAAACTGAAAATCAAGAGTTCTATGTTCTACAATGTTAGGGTTGAATTTATCATGCCTTCAAAAGTTTGCACAAGGCATTCAACAAAGGCCCTCTTTCTGAATACACAGATTAAATCCAGAGCAAAAATCACTATTATTATCTTTATTAGCCCTTGAATATTAGCTCCCAGTTTTAATTTTATATTGTGTGGGCTCAGGTAACACTGTTGGTTTCTTTTAGTATGTTTAATTAATATTGTTTGAGGGGCAGATTTACATGCCCTGTCTTATAATACCAGGCAGGGGAAGCATTCCCCAATGAGACATAATATTTATCCTACAATATAATTAGGCAAAAGTGATGTAACCATCTTATATAAAGCCCTTTTAAATATACTAATTTGTATAAATTTTCATCTTAATTGTGTCAACTTTTATACCTTTAACTTTTGTTTCCTTTAGAACCCCATCAACAAGCCTTCTTTTCCAGCCTTAATATATATATATATATATATATATATATATATATATATATATATATATATATATATATATATATATATATATATATATGGAGCATATTTTTGGGGGGCCCTTTAATGTTGAGGACCAAGAGGAGGGTCCCTTTGGTCCATCCAACCTTAGGTAATATTGTATCAAACCTTTGTTTTAATGCCATTAACATCATTTTATTTATCCCATTTCTTAATAACTATCTAAAGATTTTTATCCTTTTTGGAGCAGTCCCTTTACATTTTTCATCTTGTTGGGAAGACGTCTCTAGATCACTTTTTTATTTCCCTGTTAATCAACCTAATTAACATTAATCAACCTCTTTTACTAGCATCTAAGACTCATTGAGGTGAAGTGAAGACCATAAATTAAGGTTTCTTAAACCATTTTTTGTTTGTTTTAAACTAAGGGAGTTCTTAGGTTAGCCGTCATATAAATATATATGTGTGTGTTTGTGTATGTGTATATACATATATATATACACACACATATATATCCACCTTCTAATTGTTTTTTTCATAGGTTCCAATAAAACAGCTCTTTATGATGAGCATTGTCTAAAACTTTACCAATTAGGAAGTTTCTCCAGTTTAAAGGATTCATCCTCTGGCCATTGACGAGATACATCTTAACAATGATTCAAATCAATAAAACGCAAGAAGAGTCCTCACAACAGAGTGCAAAGGATACAGCCTTCACAATACCTAGAAAGTTTATTCCCAAAAACAGTCTAAGAAAATAAAGGCCCTTAACTGTACAGGTGGATGCAATAAAGGTTAAGATGACAAAGACTCCTGAGAGTTGGCACAACCAGACAAAAAGACTGCTTGGAATCACAGTCTATTTGACTGGCTGCCAAAAGTACACCATGTATGCACCTTCTGGATGGCAGAAACTGAGCTCTGAGAACACAGGGGAAAAAAAGCCTATGAAGATCAGGCAGAACAGTTACATCTCAAAGACACAGGGGAAGAATTGCAAGTTGCCCCTAGAAGGGTTTTTTTCCCTTAAGGTCAAAATTCTCAAAGTTGATCAAACCAGCTTTTTCTTAACAGAGCGTGCAAAAACTTAATAATTTGGTACGTCAAAAGAACCCTAATTTGGCTATTTTTAGGACAAGATTTCCTTTCATTCCTGATTAAGCAAGTACTTGTAAGTGTAAATTCTCTACATACATAATAAAAGCTTCGCAGTGTCTTTCAACTAAGAATAACCCCACTACCTCTTCTTGAAACTGTTTGAAGGAAAACATACTCCTCCAGAGAGGAGTTTAACACCATCAAATAAAACTTAGGATCATCTGCCAATATAAAAGATACAAGACCCAGGAGACACTTACACATATTCATCTGGACTCTCCAAGGAAGCACACAGACGCAAGAGGCCTCTGCTAGTACCAAGGCCCTGGTTCCTTGTAGAGTTCAGGAGAAGGAGAGAAGTCTGCTCTGGTTTTCTTCATTGGTTTCAAAACTGTTGACTGAAAAAAATGAACAACCTAAAAGTTGAGAATTATGTTTTATTCAGTGACCTTACCTATATTCTAGGCCTATAGCCCAGTATACATCCTCTCAGATATCTCTGGGGAACTCTTCCAAAGAGCTAAGGGAGGAGTCAGGATATATAGGAGTTTTTACTTAAAAAAAATTATATAGTTGAACATCAAAAGATTACTCCTAATCACAAAAAGTAGACCTCTCAAGTTAATGATTTTAGTGCCTTTCTGTATATGGATAGTTCTGCTTAGACAATGAGGTGTTATTTGTCATTGTACTCATGAGTTTATATTGTGAATGTCTTATTTACCTTTTTTTTTGAGTTGAGAGAAGACTGAGGAGGACAGACTGATGTCTCATCAAGATTGTGCTTCATGAAACAAATTTGGAGGCTTTACCGCTTTTTCTTTGTGCTGGATTAGTTTATATATGATAGGAATCATATGATCTGTTAAAAAAAATTTACCTGTTCAACTGCCTGGGCTCAAAGTATTTCAACAGACAATTTTTTCCCAAAATTCATGATATTTCTAGACTGCCAGTTTATGCTTCAGTTGGTTTTGGCAATTTGTATTTACCCAGAAAATTATCTATTTCATTTGCTGCATTCAATTTTCATCATTGTTAAATCTCTCTTTTTTTTTTTTTGGTCTTTATAACTTTATTTTTTTTATTGGTGTATAGTTACTTTACAATGTTGTGTTAGTTTCTGCTACACAGCAAAGTGAATCCATTATACATATATATGTGTGTGTGTATATATCCATTCTTTTTTAGATTTCTTTTAGGTCCCACAAATCATTGAGTACAGTTCCCTGCACTATACAGTAAGTTCTCATTAGTTATCTATTTTATACATAGTAGTGTATATATGTCAATCCCAATCTCCCAGTTTGTCCCACCTCCCCTTCCCTCCTTGGTTACCATAAGTTTGTTCACTACATCTGTGACTCGTTTTCTGCTTTGCAAATAAGTTCATCTGTACCATTTTTCTAGATTCCACATATAAGCAATATTATACAATATTTGTTTTTCTCTTTCTGACTTACTTCACTCTGTATGACACTCTCTAGTCCATCCATGTCACTGCAAATGGCACTATTTCGTTCTTTTTTATGGCTGAGTAATATTCCATTGTATATATGTACCACATCTTCTTTATCCATTCCTCTGTTGATGGATATTTAGGTTGATTTCATGTCCTGGCTGTTGTACATAGTGCTGCAATGAACATTGGGGTGCATGGGTCCTTTCGAACTATGGTTTTCTCTAAATATATGCCTAGGGGTGTTATTGCAGGGTCATATGGTAGCTCTATTTTTAGTCTTTTAAGGAACCTCCATACTCTTCTCCATAGTGATTGTACCAATTTACTTTCCCACCAACAGTAAAGGGTTCCCTTTTCTCCACACCCTCTCCAGCATTTATTGTTTGTAGATTTTCCATGATGACCATTCTGACTGGTGTGAGGTGATACCTCATTGTAGACTGGATTTTCATTTCTCTAGTAATTAGTGACATTGAGCATATTTTCATATGCCTCTTGGCCATCTGTATGTCTACTTTGGTGAAATGTTTATTTAGGTCTTCTGCCCATTTTTTGATTCGGTTGTTGGGTTTTGTTTTTTGGGTTTTTTTTTTTTATATTGAGCTGCACGAGCTGTTTGTATATTTTGGAGATTAATCCCTTGTCAGTTGCTTCATTTGTAAATATTTTCTCCCATTCTGAGGGTTGTCTTTTTGTCTTGTTTATGGTTTCCTTTGTTGTACAAAAGCTTTTAAGTTTCATTAGGTCCCATTTGTTTATTTTTGCTTTTATTTCCATTTCTATAAGAGGTGGGCCAAAAAGGATCTTGCTGTGATTTATGTCACAGAGTGTTCTGCCTATGTTTTTCTCTAAGAGTTTTAAAGTGTCTGGCCTTACATTTAGGTCTTTAATCCATTTTTTGAGTTTATTTTTGTGTATGGTGTTAGGGAGTGTTCTAATTTCATTCTTTTACATGTAGCTGTCCAATTTCCCCAGCACCAATTATTGAAGAGACTGTCTTTTTTCCATTGTATATTCTTGCCTCCTTTGTCATAGATTAGGTGGCTATAGTGTGTGGGTTTACCTCTGGGCTTTCTATCCTGTTCCATTGATCTATATTTCTGTTTTTTGTGTCAGTACCATACTGTTTTGATGACTGTAGCTTTGTAATATAGTCTGATATCAGGGAGCCTAATTCCTCCAACTCTGTTTTTCTTTCTCAAGATTGCTTTGGCTATTCAGGGTCTTTTGTGTTTCCATACAAAATGTAAAATTTTTTGTTCTAGTTCTGTGAAAATTGACATTGGTAATTTGATAGTGATTGCATTGAATCTGCAGATTGCCTTGGACAGTATAGTCATTTTCACAATATTGATTCTTCTAATCCAAGAACATGGTATATCTCTCCATGTGTTTGTGTCATGTTTGACTTCTTTCATCAATATAGTTTTCTGAGTACAGGTCTTTTTCCTCCTTAGTTAGGTTTATATCTAGGTATTTTATTCTTTTTGTTGCACTGGTAAATGGGATTGTTTCCTCTTTCTGACCTTTCATTGTAGGTGCATAGGAATGCAAGAGATTTCTGTGTATTAGCTTTGTATCCCGCAATGTTACCAAATTCATTGATGAGCACTAGTAGTTTTCTGGTAGCATCTTTAGGATTTTCTGTGCATAGTAACATGTCATCTGCAAAGAGTGACAGTTTTACCTCTTCTTTGCCAATTTTTATTCATTTATTTCTTTTTCTTTTCTGATTGCTGTCACTAGGACTTCCAAAACTACGTTGAATAAAAGTGGCAATAGCGGACATGCTTGTCTTGTTCCTGATCTTAGGGGAAATGCTTTCAGCTTTTCACCATTGAGTATGATGTTAACTGTAGGTTTGTTGTATATTGCATTTAGTATGTTGAGGTAGGTTCCCTCTATGCCCACATTTGGAGAGTTTTTATCATAAATGGGTGTTGAATTTTGTCAGAAGATTTTTCTGCATCTATCAAGATGATCATATGGATTTTATTTTTCAATTTGTAAATGTGGTGTATCACATTGATTGATTTGTGTATACTTAAGAATCTTTGCCTCCCTGGAATAAATCCCACTTGATCATGGTATATGATACTTTTATTGGATTCATTTTGCTAGTATTTTGTTGAGGATATTTACATCTATGTTCACCAGTGATATTGGCCTGTAATTTTCTTTTTTGTGATATCTTTGTCTAGTTTTGGTATCAGCATGATGGTGGCCTAGTAGAATGAACTTGGGAGTGGTCATTCCTCTACAATTTTTTGGAAGAGTTTGAGAAACATTGGCATTAACTCTTCTCTAATTGTTTAATAGAATTCCCCTGTGAAGCCATCTGGCCTTGGACTTTTGTTTGTTGGATGATTTTTAATCACAGTTTGAAATTCAGTACTTGTGATTGGTCTGTTCATATTTTCTATTTCTCCCTGGTTCAGTCTTGGAAGGTTGTATCTTTCTAAGAATTTGTCCTTTTCTTCTAGGTTTTTCATTTTATTGGAGTATGCTTGCTTGTAGTAATCTCTTATGAGCCTTTGTATTTCTGTGGTGTCAATTATAACTTCTCCTTTTGCTTTGCTAATTTTATTGATTTGAGCTCTCTCCCTTTCTTTCTTTATGAGTCTGGCTAAAGGTTTATCAATGTTGTTTATTTTCTCAGAGAAACAGGTTTTAGTTTCATTGATCTTTGCTATTGTTTTCTTCATCTCTATTTCGTTTATTTCTGCTCCAATAGTTATGATTTCTTTCCTTCAATAACTTTGGTTTTTGTTTGTTCTTCTTTCTCTAATTGCTTTAGGTGTAAGGATGGGTTGTTTATTTGAGATTTTTCTCGTTTCTTGAGGTAGGATTGTATTGCTATAAACTTGCCCCTCAGAACTGCTTTTTGCAGTGTACCATAGCTTTTGGATTGTTGAGTTTTCATTGTCATTTGTCTCTAGGTAATTTTTGATTGCCCCTTTGATTTCTTCAGTGATCCATTGGTTGTTTAGTAGCATATTGTTTAGCCTCCACGTGTTTCTGTTATTACAGCTTTTTTTTTCCTGTAATTGATTTCTAATCTAATAGTGTTGTGGTCAAAAAATATGATTGATATGATTTCAATTTCTTAAATTTACTGAGGCTTGATTTGTAACCCAAGATGTGCTCTATCCTGTAATGTTCTGTGTGCTCTTTTTTTTTTTTAACAACTTTTTTGGAGTATAATTGCTTTACAATGGTGTGTTAGTTTCTGTTCATAAAAAAGTGAATCAGCTATACCTATACATATATCCTCATATCTCCTCCACTTTGCATCTCCTTCCCACCCTCCCTATCCCACCCGTCTATGTAGTCACAAACCACCGAGCTCATCTCCCTGTGCTATGTGGCTGCTTCCCACTAGCTATCTATTTTACATTTGGTAGTGTATATAAGTACATGCCACTCTCTCACTTCATCCCATTTTACACTTCCCCCTCCCCATGTCCTCAGGTCCATTCTCTATGTCTGCATCTTTATTCCTATCCTGCCCCTAGGATCTTCACAACTATTTTTTTTTTTTTAGATTCCATATATATGTGTTAGTATACAGTATTTGTTTTTCTCTTTCTGACTTACTTCACTCTGTATGACAGACTGTAGGTCCATCCACCTCACTACAAATAACTCAATTTCGTTTCTTTTTATGGCTGAGTAATATTCCATTGTATATATGTGCCATATTTTCTTTATCCATTCATCTGTCGATGGATACTAAGGTTGCTTCCATGTCCGGGCTATTGTAAATAGAGCTGCAATGAACATTGCGGTACATGACTCTTTTTAAATTATCTATTTGAATTATGGTTTTCTCAGGATATATGCCAGTAGTGGGATTGCTGGTTTGTAAGGTAGTTCTATTTTTAGTTTTTTAAGGAACCTCCATACTGTTCTCCATAGTAGCTGTATCAGTTTACATTCCCACCAACAGTGCAAGAGGTTTCCATTTTCTCCACAACCTCTCCAGCATTTATGGTGTGTAGATTTTTGATGATGGCCATTCTGACTGGTTTGAGGTGATAACTCATTGCAGTTTTGATTTGCATTTCTCTAATGATTAGTGATGCTGAGCATTCTTTCATGTCTTTGCTGGCTATCTGTATATCTTCTTTGGACAAATGTCTATTTAGATCTTCTGCCCATTTTTGGATAGGTTGTTTGTTTTTTGGATATTGAGCTGCACGAGCTGCTCGTAAATTTTGAAGATTAGTCCTTTGTAAGTTGCTTCATTGGCAAATATTTTCTCCCATTCTGAGGGTTGTCTTTTCATCTTGTGTATGTTTTCCTTTGCTGTGCAAAAGCTTTTAAGTTTCATTAGGTCCCATTTGTTTAGTTTTGTTTTTATTTCCATTTCTCCAGGAGGTGTGTCAAAAAGGATCTGGTTGTGATTTATGTCATATAGTGTTCTGCTTATGTTTTCCTCTAAGAGTTTTATAGTGTCCTGCCCTACGTTTAAGTATTTAATCCACTTTGAGCCTATTTTTGTGTATGGTGTTAAGGAGTTTTCTAATTTCATTCTTTTTCTTATAGCTGTCCAGTTTTCCCAGCACCACTTATTGAAGAGGCTGTCTTTTCTCCATTGTATATTCTTGCATCCTTTATCAAAAGTAAGGTGACCATATGAGTGTGGGTTTATGTCTGGGTTTTCTATCCTGTTCAATTGATCTATATTTCTGTTTTTGCTAGTACCATAATGTCTTGATTACTGTAGCTTTGTAGTATAGTCTGAAGACTTGGAGCCTGATTCCTCCAGCTCCATTTTTCTTTCTCAAAATTGCTTTGGCTATTTGGGGTCTTTTGTGTTTCCATACAAATTGTGAAGGTTTTTGTCCTACTTCTGTGAAAAATGCCATTGGTAGTTTGATAAGGATTGCACTGAATCTGTAGATTGCTTTGGGTAGTATAGTCATTTTCACAAAGTTAATTCTTCCAACCCAAGAACATAGTATATCTCTCCATCTCTTTGTATCATCTTTAATTTCTTTCATCAGTGTCTTATAGTTTTCTGCATACAGGTCTTTTGTCTCTTTAGGTATGTTTATTCCTAGGTATTTGATTCTTCTTGTTGCAATGGTAAATGGGAGTGTGATCTTTATGATTTCTTTCTTTCTGCTAACTTTGGGGTTTTATTGTCTTCTTTCTCTAATTGCTTTAAGTAAGTTTAAGTTGTTTATTTGATGTGTTTCTTCTTTCTTGAGGTAGGATTGTATTGCTATAAACTTCCCTCTTAGAACTGTTTTTGCTGCATCCCATAGGTTGTGGGCTTTCACTGTCATTTTTTCCTAGGTTTCTTATTTCCTCTTGGATTTTTTTCAGTGATCTCTTGGTTATTTCGTAGTGTATTGTTTATCCTGCATGTGTTTGTACTGTCACACTTATTTTCCTGTAATTGTTATCTAGTCTCAGAGCATTGTAATCAGAAAAGATACTTGATACACTTTCAATTTTCTTAAATTTACCAAGGCTTGATTTGTGACCCAAGATAAGATCTATCCTGGAGAATGTTCCATGAGCACTTGAGAAGAATCTGTTGCTTTTGGATGGAATGTCCTATAAATATCAATTAAGTCCATCTTGTTTAATGTATCATTTAAAGTTTGTGTTTCTTTATTTATTTTCATTTTGGATGATCTGTCCATTGGTGAAAGTGGGTGTTAAAGTCCCCTACTATTATTGTGGTTCTGTCGATTTCCCCTTTTATGGCTGTTAGCATTTGTCTTATGTATTGAGGTGCTCCTATGCTGGGTGCTTAAATATTTACAATTGTTATATCTTCTTCTTGGATTGATCGCCTGATCATTATGTAGTGTCCTTCTTTGTCTCCTGCAATAGTCTTTATTTTAAAGTCTAATTTGTCTGATATAAGAATTGCTACTCCAGCTTTCTTTTGATTTCCATTTGCATGGAATATCTTTCTCCGTCCCCTCGCTTTCAGTCTGTATGTGTCTCTAGGTCTGAAGTGGGTCTCTTTTAGACAGCCTATATACAGGTCTTGTTTTTGTATCCATTCAGCCAATCTATGTCTTTTTGTGGGAGCATTTAATCCATTTACATTTAAGCTAATTATAGATATGTATATTCCTATTACCATTTTCTTAATTGTTATTGGTTTGTTCTTGTAGGTCTTTTCCTTGTTTTTTCTTTCCTGCCTAGAGAAGTTCCTTTAGCATTATTTTAAAGCTGGTTTGGTGGTGCTGACCTCTCTTAGCTTTTGCTTGTCCATAAGGGTTTTAATTTTTCCGTCAAATCTGAATGAGATCCTTGCTGGGTAAAGTAATCTTGGTTGTAGATTTTCCCCTTTCATCACTTTAAATATGTTCTGCCACTCCCTCTGTCTTGCATAGTTTTTGCTGAAAAATCAGCGGTTAACCTTATGGGGATTCCCTTGTATGTTATTTGTTGTTTTTCCCTTGCTTCTTTTAATATTTTTTTCTTTGTATTTAATTTTCATAGTTTCATTAATATGTGTCTTGGTGTGTTTCTCCTTGGGTTTATCCTGCATGGGACTGTCTGTGCTTCTTGGAATCGATTAACTATTTCCTTTCCCATATTAGGGAAGTTTTCTACTATAATTGCTTTAAATATTTTCTTATCCCTTTCTTTTTCTCTTCTTCTTCTGGGACCCCTATAATTTGAATATTGGTTTGTTTAATATTGCCCCAAATGTCTCTGAGACTATGCTCAATTCTTTTCTTTTCTTTTTCTTTATTCAGCTCTGCAGTAATTATTTCCACTATTTTATCTTCCAGGTCACTTATGTGTTCTTTTGCCTCAGTTACTCTGCTATTGTTTCCTTCTAGAGAATTTTTAATGTCATTTATTGTGTTGTTCATCATTGTTTGTTTGCTCTGTAGTTCTTCTAGTTCCTTGTTAAACATTTAATGTTTAACATTAAAATGTTTAACATAAAAATACAGACAGACAGAACCCTAGGACAAGTGGTAAAAGCAAAGCTACACAAAGAAAATCACACAGATAAGCAGACACGTACACTCTCACCAAAAGAGAAAATGGAAAAAAAAAAAATATATATATATATATATATATATATATATCAATGCTCCCAAAGTCCACTGGCTCAATTTTGGGAAGATTTGTTGTCTATTCAGGTATTCCACAGATGTAGGGTACATCAAGTTGATTGTGGAGATTTAATCCGCTTCTCCTGAGGCTGCTGGAAGAGATTTCCTTTTCTCTTCTTTGTTCGCACAGCTCCTGGGGTTCAGCTTTGGATTTGGTCCTGCCTCTGTGTGTAGGTCGCCTGAGGGCGTGTGTTCTTCACTTAGACTGATGGGGTTAATGTAGTATCTGATTAGGGAGCTCTGGCTCACTCAGGCCGGGGAGAGGGAGGGCTACGGAATGCGGTGTGAGCCTGCAGCAGCAAAGGCTGGCGTGACGTTGCAACAGCCTGAGGCATGCCGTGTGTTCTCCCAGGGAAGTTGTCCCTGGATCACGGAACCCTGGCAGTGGCAGGCTGCATAGGCTCCTGGGAGGGGCAGTGTGGATAGTAACCTGTGCTTACACACAGGTTCTTGCTGGCTGCAGCAGCAACCTTAGCATTTCATGCCCATCTCTGGGGTCCGCACTGATAGCTGCAGCTTGCGCCCATCTCTGGAGGTCATTTAGGCGGTGCTCTGAATCCCCTCTCCTTGCACACCTCAAAACAATGGCCTCTTGCCTCTCAGGCAGTTCCAGACTTTTTCCCAGACTCCCTCCTGGATAGCTGTGGTGCACTAGCCCCCTTCAGGCTGTGTTCACGCAGCCAACCCCAGTCCTCTCCCTGTGACCTGACCTCCGAAGCTGGAGCCTCAGCTCCCAGCCCCCACCCAACCCAGTGGGTGAGCAGACAAGCCTCTCAAGCTGGTGAGTGCTGGTCGGCACTGATCCTCTGTGCAGGAATCTCTCCACTTTGCCCTCTGCACCCCTGTTGCTGCTCTCTCCTCCGTGGCTCCCTGCCATCTCCCGTCTCCGCCAGTGAAGGGGCTTCCTAGTGTGTGGAAACATTTCCTCCTTCACAGCTCCCTCCCAGTGGTGCAGGCCCCATCCCTATTCTTTTGTCTCTGTTTTTTCGTTTTTCTTTTGCCCTACCCAGGTACATGGGGAGTTTCTTGCCTCTTGGGAGGTCTAATGTCTTCTGCCACCTTTTAGTAGGTGTTCTGTCAGAGTTGTTCCATATGTAGATGTATTTCTGATATATTTGTGGTGTGGAAGGTGATCTCCTCATCTTACTTTTCTACCATCTTGAAGGTCTCAGCCCCGTGTGCTCTTGGGAAGAAATTGTATTCTGCTGCTTTTGATGGAAGGTGCTCTAAATATCAATTAAGTCTCTCTGGTCTAATGTGTCACTTAAGGCTTGTGTTTCCCTATTAACTTTTTTCTGGATGATTGGTTTAAGTGGGATGTTAAAGTCCCTCACTATTATTGTGTTGTTGTCAATTTCCCCTTTTATGGCTGTTAGCATTTGCCCTATGTATTGAGGTGCTGTTATGTTGGGTATATATATGTTTACAATTGTTATGTCTTCTTGGGTTGATCCTTTGATTATTATGTAGTTTCCTTCCTTGTCTCTTGTAACAGTCTTTATTTAAAGTCTAGTTTACCTATATGAGTGTTGCTACTCCAGCTTTCTTTTGATTTCCATTTGCATAGAATATCTTTTTCCATCCCCTCACTTTCAGTCTTTGTGTGTCCCTGGGTCTGAAGTGGTTCTCTTGTAGACAGCATATATATGGATCCTGTTTTTTTATCTATTCAACAAGTCTATGTCTTTTAGTGGGAGCATCTAATCCATTTACATTTTAGGTAATTATCAAAATGTATGTTCCTACTACCATTTTCTCAATTGTTTTTGCTTTGTTTTTGTAGGTGTTTTTCTTCTCTTGTGTTTCCCACCTAGAGATGGTCCTTTAGCATTTGTTGTAAAGCTGGTTTTGTGGTGCTGAATTCTCTTTGTTTTGCTTGCCTGTAAAGCTTTTGATTTCTCCATTGAAACTGCAGAGATCCTTACTGGGTAGAGTAATCTTGCTTGTAGGTTTTCCCCTTTCATCACTTTAAATATATCATTCCACTCCTTTCTGACCTGCAGAGATTCTGCTGAAAAATCAGCTGATAACCTTATAGGGATTTCCTTGTATGTTATTTGTTGCTTTTCCCTTGCTGCTTTTAATATTTTTTCTTTGCATTTAATTTTTGTTAGTTTGATTAATATGTGTCTCTATGTGTTTCTCCTTGAGTTTATGCTGTATGCGACTCTGTGCTTCCTGGACTTGGGTGACTATTTCTTTCCCATATTAAGGAAGTTTTTAACTATAATCACTTCAGATATTTTCTCAGACCCTATCTCTTTCTCTTTTTCTTCTGGCACCCTTATAATTCAAATGTTATTGCATTTAATTTTGTTCCAGAAGTCTCTGAGACTGTCCTCATTTCTTCTCATTCTTTTTTCTTTATTCTATTCTACGCCGTTATTTTCACCATTCTATCTTCTAGCTCACTTATCTGTTCTTCTGCGTCACTTACTCTGCTATTGATTCCTTCTAGTGTATTTTTCATTTCACTTATTGTATTGTTCATCACTGTTCTTTAATTCTTCTAGGTCCTTGTTAAACATTTCTTGTATCTTCTTCATCCATGCCTCTGTTCTATTGAGATCCTGGTTAACTTTATTATCATTACTCTGAATTCTTTTTCAGGTAGGTTGCCTATCTCCTCTTCATTTATTTGCTCTTGTAGGTTTTTACCTTGCTTCTTCATCTGCAACAGGTTTCTCTGTCATCCCTTTTTTTTTTAACCTATTGTGTCTGTGGTCTCCTTTCTTCATGCTGCAGGGTTGTAGTTCTCTTGCTTCTGGTGTCTGCCCCTTGGTGGGTGAGGTTGGTCCATGGGCTTGTGCAGGCTTCCTGGTGGGAGGGACTGGTGCCTGTGCTCTGGTGGGTGGAGCTGAGTCTTGTCCCTCTGATGGGCAGGACCACATTAGAGGGTGTGCTTTTGGGTGTCTGTGAGCTTAGTATGACTTTAAGCATCCTGTCTGCTGATGGGTGGGGCTGTGTTCCTGTCTTGCTGGTTGTTTGGCCTGAGATATCCAGCCTTGGAGTTTGCAGGAATTTGGGTGGAGCCATGTCTTGGTTCTGAGATGGGCACCTCCAGGAGAGCTCATGCTGATTGATATTCCCTGGGGCCAGGAATTCTCTGGTGGTCCAGTGGCCTGGACTTAGCACTGCCACCACAGGGGTTCAGGCTCAACCCCCACCTGTGGAACGAAGTCCCCACAAGTCACCCATTGCAGCAAAATTTAAAAAATTAAAAAAACAGACAAACAAAACCCAAGACAAATAATAAAATCAAAACCAAATAAACAAAAACAGAAACAAAGAAGCAAAACAGCATAGAAAAAGAAAACAAAAGACAAGAAAACAACCAACCAAACAAAAAAACTGAAAAGCCAAAAGTAACAATAAAAACGAAACAGAAATTTTAAAAAGTTAAAAAAGTGAAGAAAACAAAACAAACACACAAAATGACAAAAAAGTTAAAAACCAAACAAAAACCTAAACAAAACAAAAAATCACAACAAAAACAGAAAACAAACAAAAAATACAGAACAAAAAATAAAAATTGAAAAATAAAAAATATATTAAAAAATTAAAAAAAATAAAACAACAACAAAACCAAAGAATAAACTTTTTTTTAAAAAAGAAAAAATATTCCCTGGGTCCTCCTCTATCAGTGTCCTTGTCCCCACAGTGAGCCACAGCCAACCCCTGCCTCCCCAAGAGGCCCTCCAGGACCTCTAGGTATGCCCCTGGACTCACTGTGGGCACTATGGGGGCAGTTCAGACTCTGACCTGACCCAACTCCCATGTGTACATGTCCCAAAGTCCACAGTTGCTAAAGCTAGACTGGTCTCAGTTGTGGGAGCACTCAATGTCCATTCATATATTCCACAGATCCTCAGTTTACCAAGTTGGTTGCCTAGGTTTAATCCACAGCTTGTGCCACTGCATGGAGAGATTTCAGTTTCACTCCCTTAGTTGCCCCATCCCTGGGGCTCAGCTTTGGTTTTAGCCCCTCTGTGTGTGGGCCACCCTCAGGCATCTGTTCCCCACCCAGGAGAGAGAGGGCGAAGGGAGTGGCTGACAGGGGCACACTTGCTCCCTTAGATGGGAGGGGCATGTGGTAGCAACCAAATGGGGCACGCACTCTCACTCAGGCAGAAGAGGGATAAGGCTCCCTCATCTGCGGTATGTGCACTCGCTCTGATGGGATCCCCCTCAATGCCCATAGAGGCAGGGGCTGGCAAGAGACTGTGACAGACTGGGGTGTGCTCACTCTGGTGGGAGTCCCTCACAGTACCCACAAAGGCAGGGGCTGGCATGTGGGGATAGGGTCTGTGATGGCAGCCCCACCCCTTACATGTCACCCAACAATGGTGCCTCACTTCCAAGGCAGACCGTGCTTCCTCCAAGAGTATTCCCAGCAGCTGAGCTCCTCACTCCCATCCCTTCAGGCTGTCTCTGTGCAGCCAACAGTATTCCTCTCCTGAGTCCACCCTCCTAACCCCATGCTTCAGCACCCAGCCCCTGCCAGCATTGGCAGACATCCATCTCAGGCTGTGGTGTCCAGGGCTGTGGCACATAACGTCCATGCAAGTCTCAATCTGTCCTGCCTGCCATGGACCAGCTTCTGTACTTTCTTTTGATAGCCCCCCCAAGCCCTACCCCCCCCCCATTTCAGCATATCTCACTACTGGTGATGAAGCCTCTCTGGGTGTGGTAACCTCTCCTCTCCTTCAGCTCCCCTCCAGGGGTGTGGGTCCCATCCCGTTTCCTCTTTTCTTTTTCTTCCCTTTCTCTCCTTCATCCTACTTGGTTACCCTGGGATCTTTTCTTGTCCTTTTTGGTGTCTGAGGTCTTCTGCTAATGTTTAGCAGGTGCTCTCTGTGAATTGTTCCACTTGAAGGTGTATTCTTGATGTACTTGTGGGGAGAGGTGATCCCCATGTCCTCCTATTCTGCCATCTTGATCTCGACCTGTTAAATCTTTTTTAAGTTAATGTCTTTAAGTCTTACAAAATAATTCATTTAGTCATAGCTATTTTTCTATTATTTTTATTTTGTACAGTGTATATATGGTCCCTCTTGCTTTTTTAATTTGTATTTGCCTGATTTTTCTTTGTACATTCATTTGTTTATTTTTTAAGGGCATGTGTGTTTATTTCAAGACTAGGGTGACAATGTTTACACCACTTCATGAAACGCTCCAAAGAAACAGAAGAACAGTAATTTTGTAAAAATATAAACTAGTCCACCTGCAGGAGAAACTTAAATGAGTCATTTAAAATTTTGCTGAATACAATGAATAAACTCATGAAGAGTAATAATGGAATACTAGAATAAGGATCAATTTCTCTCTCTCTCCCTGTCTCCCCTCCCTTACTATTAAGACATCTACACTGTTATATTGGTTAGACTACCTTCTTTAAAATAAATCATAAAGTGCTTCTAATAAAAACAAAATTGAATGTCATATTTTTAACATACCTATGTACTAACTTTCTGAGAATTAGTCATCAGGATGTTCAGAGCTCAGTGTCCCTATCTCGACTTTTTTCCTATTTATCTGTTAAAGATTTAATTAAAACAAACAAACAAACAAAAAAAAACCCTGGTAATGTTTGCCTACCAAGCAATTAATGTAGAGTTGCATTTAATAGAACATATGTATATGAAACACTAAGTTGATTATTAGGGCTTACATAAATGCCTTTATTTTAGAGTTTGAACATTTCAACTGCCATGAACTGATTCATGTCTTCATTCAAAGCAAATATTTATAGGGCCTAAGAAACTTCAGCCCAAAGGAAAACACAGAAAACGCCTATGCTAGGGTAAATAATTAATAGCAGCTGCAATAGATAAACCCTGAATTCTCAGTAGTTCAGCACAAAAGTTTATTGCTTACTCTCCCACACTCTGATGTGAGTCAGCTGGGGCTCTCCTCCATTTGGTGACTCAAGAATCCAATCTCCCTCCATCTTGTGACAGTGTCATTTCAACAATGACTTCCAAGATTGCCATGACAGGGTAAGAGTGAGTGTGGAGTGGCATACCAGCTCTTAACTGTCTTAACCTAGAAGTGACACACATCGCTTCCACTCACATTTTGTTGGTTAGATTTAGTCACACAATCTTACCTAGTTTTAATGGGACTGGTAATTGTAATCTCTCACAGAACCAAGACAGAGAAAATAACTGGATATGAGAGAGCACCAACAGTCTCTTCCACAAGTGATAAATACATAGTGCTTCATACTCTCTATAGCAGATTGTCAATGGAATCCCAGCATGGAATTGTAACAACCTTGAAACATCGACAAAATTTCTCTGAGTCATCCATCTGTCAAGGAAGGGGAAATTCCCCATGTGACCCCTCTTGAGTTCTATTAGACGGACTAATAATAAAATTGACACAAGAGAGATAAACAAGACAAAAAGAAACAAATCTTAATTCAAGTACATAGAAGTCTCATAGTGGCCAAAGCAGGCAGCTTTTATAATTTTTTAGACAAAGAAACAAATTTGTAAGAAATTGACAGGACAAAGGAACTTAGGTTTTGTGTGCCCAGTTAGTGAAGAATCTAAACAGAGTTTGGGCTTGGGGTAGTAAATTAAGAAGTAACAAGGTTTGTTTATACAGGCTTCTAGGCCCAAATTCCCTATCTTTGGTGATAAAGGTGATCTACCTCCAGAGGCAGGGAGTGCACCTTTCACATGAGAGGTTTACTTCCTACTCTTAGGGAGACAGGAGAGTCAGAGGGTCCCTCTTGTGTTGGCCATTTCTTACGTAACTTTAATTCAAAGTAAGCAACATGCCATTCAGGCACATTTTGGGGCTGTCTACCCTGGGCCCAAACAGTTCTTTTTTTAAAATGGTAATATGAAATTAATGTGCCAAAAGATCTTAAGTAAAAAAGGTCAGCATCTTGAGTGTCACCCAGACATAAATAGTGCACCAAAAAATGCTAAAAATATAATTATATGGACTTTCAATTACAGGGAACTGTATCCCCAGTCAAGAAAGTCACGAAATATGATTATTTTTTTAACATCTTTATTGGAATATAATTGCTTTAAAATGGTGTGTTAGTTCTGCTTTATAACAAAGTGAATCAGTTACAAAATATGATTAAATATGTCTGAGATAAAATGGAGCTCAAATAAACCTATTTCCTTTGATATATTTTTTATTTCTAGTTGAAGTTTTTCAATTTCCACTGGCATGCTGTATTGTTCGGGTCTCAAGATTTTCTTTCCTAAAATACCTGACTATTATAAACCTTCATATGCAGGCACCAGCTTTCTTCTGCTATTATTTGGAGATCCAGAAGTGTTGGCCATTGACTTGAATTAGTTAAGGTATGCTACTCTGTGTGCCTCTACCACATTTTTTTAAAATCCTATCATTTTTCTTAAAGAAGTATTTAGGTTGGGTCATGAAAACATACAATATTTTGGGATGGCTTTGACCTTCATAAAGCTGATTTTGTAAACTTTTAATTGCATGGCTGTCTTCTGAATTTGTAGATATCACAAAGTAATAACATTTTATTCTAAGATGCACTTTCAGAACCTTCTTTTGTTCATGATGTGCAAATAGATTTCCAGTATGCTTCTGAGTAATGTTAATGGGAAGATTTCCAAAATTTCCTCTTTTTCTTTCCTTTCCTTTTTTTTTTTTTTTGAATAGTCTGTACTTGTTAGAGTCTTGGTTGGGCTTCTCCAACTCCGTTTTGACTAATTCATCCAATATTCACACTGGATTAGTGATTACCTGATTCACCCATTTACTCTTAATCCAAAACTGCCCAGGTTTTCTCTGCAAGTTGATGAGAAGACATGGCTCAATTCCACAAGCTGAATTTGTACACAGGGTGTCCATTTTTTTTATTTGCAAGTTTTCCTAGGAATTCGTTTTTTAGGAAGTCTACATAGTTGTTTATATGCAGCTGATATTTTAGGGGCATTTTCTGTTAGCTTTTTAGCCACTAATGTTCCTGTCATGATAAATATGCCTGATCTGCTTCTGCTTTATATTATTTGTTGTTGTTATTGTTGTCTATTTACTGTTTTCTTTTTTATACCCTCTTTACTACATCGACTGTGTTTTCTTTGACTTTGTTTCCTCTAGTGATTTGAAAGTTACATACTCTGTAGTTAACTTTTGGGGTTCTAATTTTACGTTTAAAAAAATTTGATCTCCCTCCCTCCCACCCTCCCTATCCCACCCCTCTAGGTGGTCACACAGCAAGAGGGAAGAGATATGGGAACATATGTATATGTACAACTGATTCACTTTGTTATAAAGCAGAAACTAACACACCATTGTAAGCAATTATACTTCAATAAAGATGTTAAAAAATGAAAAAAGAATGAAGTTCTTATACATGCTACAACTG
Organism: Balaenoptera musculus; assembly: GCF_009873245.2. NCBI lineage: Eukaryota > Metazoa > Chordata > Mammalia > Artiodactyla > Balaenopteridae > Balaenoptera > Balaenoptera musculus. The sequence goes on from NW_023503243.1 coordinate 195,385, forward strand.
GATGAACCTTGCAAACATTATGCTAAGTGAATAAGCCAGACACAAAAGGACAAATATTGTATGACTCCACTTACATGAAATATTTAGAATAGGCAAATTCATAGAGACAGAAAATAGAACAGAGTTTACTAGGAGCTGGGATATGGGGATGGGAGTTACTGTTTAATAGGTACAGAATCTGGGATGATAAAAAGTTCTTGAAATGTATAGTGGTGACAGTTGCATAACATTGTGATTGTAAAATGATAAATTAAAAAAAATTGACATTATTATTCTTATCACTGCCAAGGCCAAGAATAAAACTGTATTTGTTGCATAGCTCTATGAAAGAGTAACATTTTAGCATGCATTTTTAATTCCTCTTCCCTTTCTCTGACTCACCCAGCTTTAAAAGTTACATATGGATTTTTTTTTCTAGTCAGCTATATGTATACATATATCCCCTTCCTCTTTGACTTCGCTCCCACTCCCCCCACATCCCACCCATCTAGGTCATCACAGAGCACCAAGCTGAGCTCCCAGTGCTATACAGCAAGTTCCCACTAGCTATTTTACACATGGTAGTGTATATATGTCAATCCTAATCTCCCAATTCGTCCCACCCTCCCATTCCCCCCTGTGTCCACATGACTCATGCTTTTATGCTATATATTTTCTCCTTTAAGAGCTATTTTTAACATTTGTATTGTCTTATAGTAATATTAAACTACTATTAAATGTTGATTTTTATTTAGATTATTACAATGTTAGCCATAATCTTTTTAGTCAGCAACTTTCCTTTATTTGGACTCTGTGAGTTGTTTCTCTCCAATTAAATAATGTCTTTGGTGTTGCTGTTGTTGTTGTTTATAAGGAAGGTATGGCTGGCATATTTTCTGAGCTTTTATGTTCCTGAGAACTTCTTTCTGTTGCCTGAACACGTTAATAGTAACTTAGGTAGACGATTCTCAGACTATAAGATTCCTCCTCCCATAATTTTATAAATGTGGTTCATTTGTTTTCTGGAATTTTATAATAGGAAAGAATTATGAGACCAGCCTAATATTATTTTCCTATAGGCAAAATGTGTATCTTCTTGGATGGCTGGTAGAATTCTTTTTTAACTCTTTTCTTCTTTTTAATTTATTAATTAATTTATTTATTTTTGGCTGCGTTGGGTCTTCATTGCTGAGTGCAGGCTTTCTATTGTTGCAGCGAGAGGGGGCTACTCTTCATTGCAGTGTGCAGGCTTCTCATTGTGGTGGCTTCTCTTGTTGCAGAGCATGGGCTCTAGGTGCGTGGGCTTCAGTAGTTGTAGCTCATGGGCTCTAGAGTGCAGGCTCAGTAGTTACGGTGCACGGGCTTAGTTGCTCCGCAGCATGTGGGATCTTCCCTGACCACGGATTGAACCCATGTGCCCTGCATTGGCAGGCATATTCTTAACTACTGCACCACCAGGGAAGTCCCTCTTTTTTAACTCTGAAATAAGAAAAAAATATATATCAGAGTGTCTCTAGGTGTGTATTCCCTCTCCCACATACATTGATTTTGTTTAGTATAAGCAGCCCTAGATGTTTATTCAACTTAGGAACATTTTTCTTTTATGTCTGAAATCATTACTTCTGCTCAAATTATTTAGTTCTCCTGTTCAAGAACCCTAATTTCCTCATTATTTTTATTTTGTTCTCATTTTCCTTTTCATTCTGGAACAACTTCTAAAGCTGGTTCATTCATTTCTAATTTGCTTTTCTGCAATTTACTTACTCCAATGTTGAAATTACTTCTGTAGGCACATTTTTAACTCCTTCAAAATTGTTTCTCATTTCAATCAACACTTTTTTCATTCCTGCCTCTTATTTTGGCTATATATATTTTTTAATTTCAGATTTTATTCCTTTGATCTCATCTTTCATCTGTTTTGTGGAGTTCATATTATCCTGAATACTTTTTAAAACCCAAAGCAACTGCACTATAAAATTTATTTCTGGAAACCACAGTAAGTCTTTTTTTTTTTTTTTTTCCCAAAACTGTGTTCTTCCTCTGCCTTTTGAGTATGTTCTCCTCCTTTCATAATACACACTCATAATTTCTTGTCTCTAAGTTCAATTTTTTTCTATTTATTCATCTTTTAATGTGGAAAGTTCTTCTCAGGCTAAGGTTTACTGTAAGTGCCACATTTTTTTTTAACTTGGTTTCCCTCACTGTCCACATAATTGCTGATAAGATTCTCATTTCTGATCTTCAGATCAAGTCTTGTTTGATATTTATACATTCTAGTTCTTTTTTTTTTTTTTTACTGTTTTGAAGTATTTTATTTAATATTGCCAGGATGAGATATCTGGTTCTACTGCTTATTTATCTTTTCATCAGTGACAATGATTCCTACACACTAGTTCTTTACTTACCTGACCCAGTGAATGGTAGGTTTCCTTGCCACATAGTAAATGCTCAGTAGATGTGTTCTCCAGTATTCAACAGAACTCCCAGAACATACCACAACTCCATCAGGCTCAGCTCCTTCCAGCTGCCAACCTGACCCTTCTAGATATAGGCACTCCCAGTCACACAGCATTGTGGGTAATTATAGTCCCAGTACTGATGCAAGAAAACAGTAATTAATGCCAGGGAAGAAGTAGCAATATGGCTCCAGTTATTCTAGAAGGCAGATCTAGGTTGGCTTCTCTTTCTCCAGTAGGAAGACTCCATGTTTCTGAGGGAAGGATTTGTGGTAGACATATAGCTTTATAAAGCTCTGAATGTCCTACCACCCTTTTCCTTTCTCCTACCTGTAAGTTTTCTCAGAATTTTGGTTGACAGAAATTCTTTTTGTTTCCTGGAATAAACTCAGGAATACTCAGAGTTTCCAGTTTTATTGAAAATAGTTTCTTGGAGTTGAAGAAGTTGGAGGAGAGAAAAAACATGATTTATTAGATTTTTTAATAAAAAAAATACAACAATTAATAATTATTTAGATTTAACTGTGTTCAGTACTTACCAGTTGACCTTTTATAATACAGCTTCCCCATTTGTTTACTTTGATTTGTGTCTTAGCTGGTACAAGTACTTAATACTCCAAATGATTTAACTGGTGTGGGCATATTGTTTGGGGTCCACTTTCTGAACCCTTTCAAGAGGTCTAGAATTAGTTAATAGCCAAGCTGGACTAGAAATAGGTCTCCTATTCCTTGGCCTTTCCTACCAAATTAACTGCTTTACTTATCTCTCAAAAAAAAAAAAAGAAATAACCAATAAAAACTTGTTTTGTCAGCTCATGGTTGTTTTAAGAATTAAATGAGAAAATATATCTAAAGCACTTAGTACAACACCCTTAGAGATGTTATCTCTGTTTTACAAATACAGAAACAGATGTTCAGAGATTGACAACTTGCTGGAAGCCACAAAGCTTGTCAGAGGAAGAACCAGGGCTGGGACATGGGACAATTGAATCCAGAGCAGAGGCTCAACTCTCACTAAATAGCAAGCATCTCACAGACCACAGATTTCTCTTTTCAGTTCTGCTATCCTCTGGCATGTTAATTTGAAGAATACTCAGCTTTCAGGGCTCAGCTGCCAAATTAGATTATGTTGCAAACAGTCAGCTGTCTCCCTGTGCTATAGTACATACTCAGCAGGCATTTCAACAAAAATTAATTGATGAAAATATATGACAATCACCCAAAGCTGACAAAAACAACTTTTACCCCTGCTGATAAAAACTAACAGATTCTAAGGTTAGAGCTTTACTTGAAGCTTGGATTAGAGACCCCCTCTTAGGACCATTTCCATTTATCTATTTAAATATATATTTTACCTTGGATAGTATCTATGCTGTTGCTGCCCCTTATAGTAATCCCTTTTATTAAGTCAGACCCAAAGAATACACAATATGCCTGCTCCACTCAGGAAAAAGCCCGAGAGTAAAGGAGACTTAGGAAGTTTTGGAACTCTCTCCTTGTCCACTATTTCTAATCAAAATTATACTGATTAGGTAGTTACCTGGAATAATGCTTTCCCCACAAATGCCTAGGCATTCACACACCTGAAGATCTCAGAGACATTAACCTGAAGTGAATTAGATCCCAAAGTAATGAGGAGTGCTGGAGAACCAACCTGGGTCATAGTTAGAGCCTCATATTCTCTCTGTCCTCCACTGTCTCTATGATCTTAGATAAATTCTCAACATAGCAAGGCTTCCATTTTCTCATACATAAAATAAGGTTTAGACCTAACCTATGAGGTGATAATGAGAATTGCATAAATCCATATGTGTCTATGCAAGTTCTCTGAGAAACCAGCTCTGAACTAAAGGTTATTTCCATGGGAAATTGGACTCAGAATGCTCCTACTTCCCTGTCTCTAGGTAGAAACACCATAAATTGCTTCACAGTTGTGAATTCTCTCTCAATAGTAAGAAGATTTTCATTCAGGCTCCTTCCCACATCTTCCTGATAGTGACCAGTAACCAGAACTGAAAGAATGGAATGGAATATTGAAATTGTTCGTCTCAAATTATCCACCTCCTCCTGAATAAAATAAATACATTTATATTTTTTTCCTTTTTTTTTTTGGAAGTATAGTTACCCCTGGGAGTGAGGGCAGTGCATCCCTGTGCCTGGCCTCTGCCCTGGGGTGTGGTGGGGTTCCCGTTGATGCCACTTGTCAAGGTTCTGGCCCAGGGCTATTTGGGGTTTGCCTGGACTATTTATGTCCCTTTTTATGGTACGTTGTACATGAACTGGTGGGGAACTAAGTGAGTGCAACCCTCCATTTTCAACTCTTACCGGTACCTTCTCTGAGCCCACTAAGTCAAATCCTTGTCTTTGTAGGTCTTTACCTTGCCTGAGTCCTCTCTTTTAGGACTGTAAGAAAGAGAAGTGTGGGACCTAATCAAGCAACCAGGTGGCCTTTACTTCCATGGATGGATGAGGAAACTACAGTGGGCATGTGGTACAAAGGAAAATGGAAGGAAAGATGATTTGTTCAGACGTGGTGGAGTGGCATCTAGCCTTCCTCCATGTCTCAGTTACCAGTTTGCTCCAAGTTAGTATTCTTTCCTCTTTCGCTTTCCTTCTCAATGCTTCCCCAACCCCCATCCTACCACTATCACAAACTTGAAATAAAGCTGAGGAGACATCACTTCCAGCCTCTATTTCCAGTCACAGTGATCCAGGGCAGTGGCTGGGATGCTTTGGAGAGATGAGTCCTTTGGATAGATGGATGAAGCACCCAGCCCCCACCCCTACTCCCATCATGAGGGAGGAAGAGGTATCAGCATCACCCTGTGGACATACAAAGGCTTTCTTATTTTCCTATTCAACTTAATAGAAATGCAATGTATCCTTACATTGCATTATCTCTTTACCTCCTTTAGGAGAAAACTAAACTTGAATGAACATAACAAAATACAATGTAAAAATACAAATTGGAACAGGGGTTGGCAAAATTTCTGGAAAAGGTCAATATATTAGTTTCCTAGTTTTTAACAAGTTACCACAACCTGGGTGGCTTAAAACAACAGAATATTAGTTTCTCACAGTTCTGGGAATCAGAAGTGTAAAATCAAAGTGTTAGCAGGTCTGCATTTCCTCCAAAGGCTCTACAGAAGAATCCTTACTTCCCTCTTCCAGCTTCTGGTGGTTCCAGGAGTTTCTTGGTTTGTGGCTATGTAATTTCAATCTCTGCCTCCATTGTCATATGGCCTTCTCCTCTGTGTCTGCATGCATCATCACCTCTGTCTCTTACAAGAACACTTGTCATTGTATTTGAGGCCCACCCTGATAAATCTAGGATGATCTCATCTCAAGATTCTTAATTTCATCTGCAAAGATTTTTTCTAAATCAGGTCACTTTCACAGGGGCTGGATATCAGGGCATGAACACATCTTTTGGGGAAGACACCATTCAACCCACGACAGTCAGATAATAAGTATTTTAGGCTTTATGGGCCATAAATGTTGCAACTATTTTATGTCCCAAATACTTGATTCTGCTACTTCAGCACAAAGGCAGCCATAGACAATCCATAAATAAATGAGTGTGGCTGTATTCCAGGAAAATTTAATTTATGGACACTGAGATTCAAATTCCATAGAATTTTCACATTATGAAATATTCTCCTTTTTATTTTTTTTTATCATCCATTAAAAAATGTAGGGCTTCCCTGGTGGCACAGTGGTTAAGAATCCGCCTGCCAATGCAGGGGACAAGGGTTCGAGCCCTGGTCCGGGAAGATCCCACATGCCGCGGAGCAACTAAGCCTGTGTGCCACAACTACTGAGCCTGCACTCTAGAGCCCGTGAGCCACAACTACTGAGCCCACATGCCACAACTACTGAAGCCTGCGTGCCTAGAGCCCGTGCTCCACAACAAGAGAAGCCACCTCAATGAGAAGCCTGTGCACCGCCATGAAGAGTAGCCCCTGCTCGCAGCAACTAGAGAAAGCCCGAGCACAGCAACAAAGACCCAACGTAGCCAAAAATAAATAAATAAAATAAATAAATTTTTTAAAAAAATGTAAAAACCATTCTTTGCCCATAGACCATATAAAAAAACAGGCAGCAGGCCAGATTTGGCCCACAGGCTGTAATTTGCTGATCCTGGGTTGGAATTATAGAATATATTTTAAATCACCTTGATTTCTTTTTGGAGGCCTCCATTAACCTTCAAATGAGGCCAACTATCTTTTCTGTGTCTTCTTTATTCTAAAAGTTTCTGTGTCTTTTGACATACCTTGTGACTGCTCTCCTTTTCAAAACTCTTCCTCCAGCCATATGGATATGATAAAATGTAAATGTGGCTTCACAAGAAATATGATAATGGAGGGTAATATGGTGACTCTCTAAGGCAGGAAGGTGGTGGTCTTGACCTTGTTTATGTGTATTTGAGCTATATGACCCATAAGAACAGGATATGGTGACTTCTATGGAAGGAATAGAACCTCCCACAAATGAGCTTGGCCAGATGTGCCATTGGGGTGGGAGATGAATGGAGCTAATGACATTAGAGAGAGAGAAACAGAGACAGAGAGAAGAGAGAAAGGGGAAAGAAGAGCATGTAAACAAAGAGAAGGGGAGATGGGGAAAAGAAGGGAGAGAAAAGGGAGAGAAAAGAGAAAGAAGGATGAAATAAGGTTGCTAAAGGCAGAAAAGGAAGTTAAATCCAAATAATGCTAAGGTAGCTTGAGGCTTACTAAGCCATACCAGGAGAGAGAGCAATTAGAGACATCTTAGAGCTGAGGAGAATTAAGACGTGTTAGGAGTTGAAATCTCAAGAATGGAGAGAACATCCTTGAAGGCCAAGGGCAGGATGAACAAGAACACTGGATCTTAAGGAAAGTTCCTGACTGTTTGGGGGTTTGTTTTTGTTATTTTTTAAATGGCAGACAAGGTGTAACCACCTTCCAAAATTAACAAAGTAAGTTGTATTTAGCAGCCCTTTCCTTTGGTATGGAGAAGTGGGGTCCAGGAGGACTGTGCTTGCGATGAATTTCTGTGAAGAAAAGAATGGGGAAAGTTTAGATTTCCAGGGAGAAGGGGCGCTTCCTCAGGCCACCGTGACTGAGGTAGAAGTGGACTGGATGTGGGCTCTGAAGCCAGCTGCACAGGGTGGGCCAGAAGTGGTGATGGGGTCATAATAGGATCTGAGCAGTGCTTTGGAGAGTGATTCAGGGGACTCCTCTGACAGCAAGGGGATGCAGGGTGGATGGACAGAGAGAGACTGGGGCAAGAAAACCAGAGAACATAGGACAATTAAGAGTGTGGGGAGGAAGAGATTTTCTTCTACTCTTCTAGGTTCTCCTGGCTGGTCTAAGAGTTAAATTGACATGAGACAGATTAACAGGAGAAAATCAAATTTTAATAACATGGGAGAGACCCAGGAGTATTGAGTAACTTGACAAAATGGCCTCAACCGTTACCTTAAATACCATCTTCAGATAAAGACAAAAGAGGTTGTTGGAGCTAGGGGTTTGGGACTTCACAGGGGAGGGGAGGAAGGCCATTCACATGGAGATGAAAAAGCAAATGTTTGATAAAAAAATATTTGCTGGGCCATGCAGAGATAATGGGACACAAGGAGGAATTTTAACAAATGGACTTTTCTAGGTTCCTCCCTGTCTACACACCTAGTTCATACTATAATTATCTATGATGATAGCTGTCTTCCTAAAACAGGTCCTCTGTCTACATTCTTTTAGGCATTTAGGGAGAAGATCAAAGTTTCTTACTGATTCTTTTGGGACTTGAATGTTTTCAGCTTGAAATAATCTGCATGCCAGAGATATTTTGGGGTGGCAAGTTTTGCTTCCCTACAGTGGCCTCTGGCCTCAGTCCAGGCAGGATGAATAATAGCCTGTCCCACAGGTGATGAAAGGGAGAAGAAAGTTGGGAAACCCTTTTCAGAGAGGGACCATGGCTGGGTGGCTAACATTTTTCATTCAGATGTGCTGAGTTTGGTCTTGAATCCCTGGTGGTTTTTGCTTGGCTGATTATCTCCCTGGAGCCAAACTTCCAGTTAGAAACCTCCCAGAGTAGGCAGCTTCAGAAACACAGTTCTCCATGAGGTGCTCAGTCTGGAGGGTCTAACTACTCCCAAGTGGGCTCCTCAGGGGTGTTGCTGTTTGGGGGTTTTCAGGAACAGGACGTTCATACCTCAGCAGCAATAGTGTGACCCTGATTGTTGGAATCCAAGGGGAAGCCAGGAGCCTGGGAGGAAGGCAGCATCATGCTCAGCTTTCCTATGGGTCAAGCACTGCTTTGGGCACTAGGAGGGGCACCTGAGAGAGCTAGTGTTCCGCACAGCCAGCCCCCAACCCCCATCCTTCAATTAACCCCCGTCCTTCTGTTAACAAGCAAGCTCAACCTTTATTGAAATCCTTCAACCAGGCTAGTCCTTTACCAAGGCTGATGATGTCCTTATATAGCAGGGACACCCCAGTTGTCTTCTTTGTACAACACCCTGAATAAAGCTGAATAGTGCTGTACAGAGTCAGCAACTTCAGTAAAAAGTTTAATGAGTCTGGTTAGAGTATTTACATGATGCCAATGACCTATAATTAGCGTGAGTAGGAGAGAGAATGTGCAAGTAGTCAAATTCTTACACATAAGAGTTAAGACTGTCTCTTCTGTTTTGTTCCCTGGGTTTTCCTGCCTGGATCTTCTGCCCTGATAAGTTAAAAGGGTTAGCAGCCGTGTGGCAGGAAATGGGAAATGTGTTGGGTGATTTTCAGGAATCTTGCTGCTGCTTCTCCCTCAGTGATATACACCTACTCTAAGAATTAAGAGGTTTGTTTTAATAGTCTTTGTTCTGATTCTAAAAATGAATCCTAGGTCCTTAGATCTGGAAGATATCTCAGAGCACAGGCAGCCAACATTGGTATTTGACAAATGGGGTCAGTGACCCTCAGAAGGGAGTAACTTGTCCTGGGTGAGTTACCTCATTTCAATGTCAGGACTATCTTTCCTTTGAGCAATTTTTCAAAATGTCCCACTGCGGTATGGATGATGTCAGAAGATTCCTGTCAACTTCTGCTTCCATGCCATGTCACAGTATCTCATTAGATTCAATCAAGGTGATTGTGACTATCGTGTCATTCCCAGTCAGCTATCCTGTTGAACTTTTGCCTAAAACAATTCTTCCAATAGGTCTTGGACCCATCTCTCTTTGGGATTTAATAGTCATTGGCCCATCTACTGAGGATGGCAGAGTGTGCTGTGTAGTCCGCTCTTCCAGGGAGCATGTCACTATCCCCTTAGAAATGAATTACCCAATGGGAAAAGAGTTCGAGTGATGAGGAGAGCTGTGATCGAAAGTCATGTTTAGTGGTATTTATCAATTGTGTATTAAGCATTAATTGAACACCTATTCTGTATCAACTACTAAGCTTGCTGCTTTCAGAATCAGAAGGAATCAGACCTCTGACACTTCAACTCTTGGCTTTTTGGCTGAACTGAGAGCCTGGATGTCCATTTTCAGGGTTCCCATAGCCCTTTGAACATACATTAATTAAAGTTCTTATCTCACTGTATTGTAATTCAGTGCTATCACGTCTTTTGTTTTTTTTTTACTAAAGTCCAAGCTCTTCAAGAGCAACTCAGTGTCATTCATCTCTGTGAACCTTACCCCTAGCAAAGTGCCTGGTGTTTCATAGATGCTTAATGAATACATTTTGTAGGGATGGATGAAAGAAGGAATAAATGTGAGGCTAAGCCCATTATGTTATCACCACTTGACACTTGTCACTGAAATGTTCCCATTAAGGGTTTGGAGAAATGTCAGTGCTGTGAACATTTGAGATCACAGCAATAGAGGGGAAGGACAATTGAAATGTCAGCTGGTTTGGACCATGTGCCAAACATCCTGGGGGTGGGGGCTGGTAGGGATGCTTTCCAGCTAAGTTCTGGGAAGGAACATAGTACTTATATAAGTTCTGGCAACTACTTACACAAACAGGAAAACGCTCCACCACCTCACTTGATTTGAACTGGAATTCTGGTCTCCATTTGATGGCTGAAACAATGCAGGGCATTGTAAAACATTTCAGATCAGTTGGTTTCCCTGGCAGCTTAGTTTGTGTCAGTGCAGAAGCACAGAGAAGATCATGTGTCTGTATTAACAAGCCTGCAGAACCTCCCTTGGGCTGAAAAACTAGGACTACAGAGGAAGTGATGGGAAAATTTTTCAGGACCATTATCTCAGGGCCATCATCTTTAACACATTTCATGTTAAAACATTGCCTGGAAGTTGGCCAGAACTAACAATAACACCATCTGTTGTATAGTGGTTTATAATTTATAAAACATTTCACAGTCGTTATCACACATTTTTTGGCAACTGCAACTCCACTTTATAGAAGAGTAAATTGAGACTCATTAAGGTTTGTTGACTTCACACACTAACTAGTAGATTCCATGTGTACTGTCTCCTCTGTGGTTATTAGCATCACAAGAAATTCAGTGATCCTTATCTCAACTTTGGCACTCCCCAATTCCACTGAAACTGTTCTTGCCATTGTGACCAGCAATCTCCTAGAAGCCAAATATCATGGACTCTTCCATTTTTATCTTGCCTGATCCTTCTGTAACAAATGACCATGTGGACTACTTCCTGCTTCTTAAGGCAGTCTTCTTTGGTTTCTATGATGCTGTATCCTCCTGGTTTTCTTCCTCTGTCTTAAAACACACCTTTTCAATATCATTTACTGGCACTTCTGTCCCTGTGCACATTATGTTGGTATTCTCCAGCATTTGGTCTTTGTCCCTTTTCTCTTTGTACTCCACACTCTCCTAGGGGATCTCATCTATGTTCATGGCTACAACCATTAACTTCACAGTGGTAACTCCCAAATCTCTGTTGCCAGATCTCTTATCTGAATTCAAGTTGTATAACTGATGTGATTGCTGCATCTCTCCACCTACATGTGAAAATTCCACACACTAGATTGTTCTAACATTACAGTATTGGATATGCCCATTCAGCAGGGTATAATGTTTCTTCACGTATTCAACTTTTCATTATTTCTTTCAGTAAAGGAATATTTAGTAGTTTCCTTCATATAGATTTTACATAACTCAATTTACTTCTAAGTATTATATACTTTCATGACCATTGTGATATGATCTTATTTCCATTATGATATATAAATGGCTATGCTAGTATGTAAAGAATCTATTCATTTTTACACATTTGTTTTGAAACCATCTTCCGAAATCTCTAATTAGTTTTATCTGTTTTTCAGTTGATTCTTTTTGGTTTTGTAGATAGGCTATTATCTGCAAATAATGATAGTTTTCTCTCACTTTACACTATTTAAGCCTCTTACTCCTTTTCTCATCTTAATTACATGGACTAACCTAGAACAATATTACCACCAGCAATAATAATCATTAGACCACTTCAATTTTTCATCATAAATCTTAATACCCTTTCACTACTAAATTAAATCTATGTATATACTTTATTTTATTGAGGGAATATCATTCTATTTCTATTTTACATTAGTAAATGATGTTAATTTTTATTAACCATCTTTTAATTATCCAAAAAAAGATATTTTTTCTCCTTTGATCTAGTCATATAATAGATGATATTAATAGATTTTCTGATATTGAATTGTCTTTTCAGTATTTTTTTTTCTAGAAAGTGCCCCATTTAATTTAAAAACTGAAAATTTTATTTACCTCAGGGGACCACATTTTAAATTTATTAATTATTGCCTCCCTTTCTAGAATTCTTATTATACTATATTTTATCTCCTAAACCCACCCCTCATATCACTTATATTTTATGTATTATATTTGTTTTGTCTTTTGCTTCTGGGTTTTGGGAAAATTTCTCAGACTGAACTTTTGAGTCACTGATGTGATTTTCTATGCTATCTAATCTGTTATTCACGACTACCAATGGCAAATAAAATTTGAAATTTAAAAAGAATTTACAAATTTATAAGAAAAATGTATGTTATAAGAAATGAAATTAGTTTACAAATTTAAATGTTTAAGAACAATATTTCCTGACATCAGATTTTTGCTTTTAGATGGGGTGGGTGCTTAAATCCCAACTTTTATTGAGAATATGAATCAATTTTGTTTTGTTTCTTGTTATAACTTACTTTTTGGAGTAAACTTCCTTCAGAGAACATTTATTCTAATTCTTCAGATGTATTTTCTTCATTCAAATTGCTGAATCATTTCATATAACTGATTTTTCTAACCCTGTTCATGGCTGTGAGTTACAATGTTTTCTGTCAGAGATCATGGGGATACTTGTTCTAATCTTAAGTTTAAGAAAAAGAGAAAAGCAGAAGTCTGCAGCTTTAGTTTTGTAGGACTACAGTTGGCTGTGAAGATTGGGAAAAGGCTATAGCTAGAAACATCTGCACAAAAGAGAACCTGGTGTTGTGAGAAATAATTTCTTCAAGGCCATAGCATAAGTCCCTGGTTAACTCAGAACCCCACAGGCTATGTCCACACTTTTAATTATCACAACTCTCAAGCCTGGAAGGGCTCCATCTATCAGCCCCTACTGTATTTCCTGAACACTTATGAAACCCATGCCTTTTGTCCCAATCATGGCCCCATGGAGTCCTGGGCCTGCTGCCCAAAGTTAACAACACTTGTGCCAAGTCAGAATTCCCCTCAACTGTGGAAACTAAGAAAGTAATTACAAACGAAGGCAGTCTCATGGTGGGGAGCTTCACTGCTAAGTAGATGGGAAATCACTCCTCTTCTTCTTATGCACAGAACTGGAGGCATTGGTCACCAGTTAATGCAGACTACTAGCACCACAGTTTTACGATATATTAGGCAGTATAATGCTGTAAGTGTTCGGTCTGTAGAGCCAGACTCCTTGGCTCCAAATACTAGCTCTTCTACTAGCTGTGGGACTGATGAACATAGTTACCTTCCCTGTGCTATGGTGTCTTCATCTGTACTAGGGGGATAATAATAACCCATCAGTGTGGATAGTGATAACACTCACCTATCACGGAGTACCATGATGTAAAGCATTCCAGACAATGGCCACACACAGTAATGCTTGGTCAATGTTAACTAATGTAAAGACTGTCACCACTTATGGTTCAAGGAAGGCATCCTTCCTTGATTATTCTTTTTATATTTCTTTGGATATTTCCATGGAAATTTGAGAAAGAGTAGAGTTAAATGTGTAGGCTCAAATGTCCATCTTGTTCCAGAAATTCTGAAGTAATCTTTCTGAAATGAAAGCTGATCATTTCACTCCCTGAATTAAACATTTAAATAGTAGTCCCTATCAAATAGGGTAAAATTCAAACTTGTTGGTGCCATCAACAAGGCCACCTGGAATCTAGCTCACCTTCCAGTCTTTCTCTAACCTTGTCCTCTCTCATACCCTAGGCTCCAGCCCAACCAAACCTCCTGGCTCATCATGGTAGTCCACACTGCAGGGTCTCTGCTCGTATGGAGTCTTCCGCCTGGAAGCCTTCCTCCCACCATCTTCTCAGCACCCTTGTGCACTTTATTTGCTCTATTGCAATTCTGAAGGCTCACTTCAGATATTGCCTCCTCTGTGAAGCCCAGAATTGTACCAGCAGATCCTTCCTTGGTATTCACACTGAACCGAGTGCAGGTTTCTCTATGATGTGAATGTAAGGCTTTATTCTCAACTGCCATGGTTGTTGGAATCAACTAGGGAGCTTATCAACAATACAAATAATGGCTCTGGAAGATTCCAGTTCATTAAGTTAGGAATCCATATAAATTATAAAACAACTAAGGTGATTCTGAGGACCAGTCAAGTTTGGGTTAATAGTACATCCTCTCTAGTTAACATCCCTGCTCTGGTTAACAAGGCTTCTCTCTTGTTAGGTCCTCCTTTCTGGTTAAACTGCCCTCCCTTCTGATTAGCATGTCCTCCTCTCTGGTTAACTTGCCCTCCCCTCTGGTTAGCGAGCCCTACTCTCTCTAATAGGCCATGGATTTCTTTCAAACAGGCACCATGTCTTATCTGTCTTATGTCCCCAACACCTTACACAATTCCAGGCACTTAAAAGTATGTTGCATGAATGAATGAATGAATAACTGAATCACCTTTCCCCTAAATGTTCCAGCCTCCAGTCTCCGAGGTGTTTCTGTCTTTTATTGTTCATTGCTTTTGCCCACTCCCAGTTGAATTTTGGGGACTAAACTGAGGAGCTTATAAGTGAGTCAGAAACCATTGTTTCTACTTTGGCAACATATGCCAGACTTGGTTGCCAAACTTACCGTGAATCTTCTGTCTTCTTGAGAATGGAAACCCAGGGAATCAGAGGGGCTATTGTGTAGCAGCTTCCTCCTGAGACTTAAATATTTGGCAACTTCAGCCTTGGCATGAGGACTGGCATAAAAACAAAACAAACAAACAAACAAAAAAAAAACTGAACACCTAGAAAGCACAAGCCAGCATCTTAAATGGACTTAGTGGTGTGCTAGACAGGACATAGGAGAAAGGCTGGAGACTCTAGGATTGAGCCAGTCTCTCCTCCACTAGCTTCTAGTGGCTGTGTTACTTTAGGCAAGTCATCAACTACTATGAACCTCAGTGTTCTCATCCACAAAAGAGGGATGAATACAGGATATCACAGGGTTCATATGAGAATAAAATGAATAGTATATGTGAAAGCATCGAGTATAGTGTAAGAAATGTTTCCTCTCTCCTTTCTGTAATATCTTGGGTGTTGGTGTGGAAAATTGCAGCAGAACAGTAGAGCGCAACGAGAAACTTGGGCTTGGACTCTCACAGTGAGATGGGGCAGAGTGGGGTAGGCAGCTGCAGGAAACTGGAGAGTTCAGTTTAGCAAGTAGACCACAGTTTCAGAAGGTATAAAAAACACACCATTGAGATAGACCAAGCAAGCCACCTTCTTAGAATATCCAAGAATCTTCATAGGGTTTCTGTAACAGGAGATGGCATAACACGTTTTTGGCACATATCAGTGCTCTTTGGGGAAAGGTCCATACCTCATTCATCTGTGTAGTTCTAGTGCCTATTGAGTGCCTGATAGAGGACCAATAAATATCTGTAAAGTGAATAGTAGGAGGACAAGGTCATAGCTTGACACCATCTCTCCCTTGTTCTTTCCTAGTTCCTCAGTCCTCCAGATGATGTGTGATGTGAATAAATTGATGTTTACTGTGGGTCATACAGGCCATTTTGTTCATGCTCCTGCCTTCACACGTGGATGTGCTTAAGCCATTACAGACAGACTGCTGTTTCCTGTGCTATTCTTTTTTTTTTTAACATCTTTATTGAAGTATAATTGCTGTACAATGGTGTGTTAGTTTCTGCTTTAAAACAAAGTGAATCAGTTATACATATACATATGTTCCCATATCTCTTCCCTCTTGCATCTCCCTCCCTCCCACCCTCCCCATTCCACCCCTCTAGGTGGTCACAAAGCACCGAGCTGATCTCCCTGTGCTATGCGGCTGCTTCCCATTAGCTATCTATTTTACATTTGGTAGTGTATATATGTCCATGACACTCTCTCACCCTGTCACATCTCACCCCTCCCCCTCCCCATATCCTCAAGTCCATTCTTTAGAAGGTCTGTGTCTTTATTCCCATCTTGCCACTAGGTTCTTCATGACCTTTTTTTTTTTTTCCTTAGATTCCATATATATGTGTTAGCATACTGTATTTGATTTTCTCTTTCTGACTTACTTCACTCTGTATGACAGACTCTAACTCCATCCACCTCATTACAAATACCTCCATTTCATTTCTTTTTGTGGCTGAGTAATATTCCATTGTATATATGTGCCATATCTTCTTTATCCAGTCATCTGATGATGGACACTTTGGTTGCTTCCATGTCCTGGCTATTGTAAATAGAGCTGCAATGAATATTTTGGTACATGACTCTTTTTGAATTATGGTTTTCTCAGGGTATATGCCCAGTAGTGGGATTGCTGGGTCATATGGTAGTTCTATTTTTAGTTTTTTAAGGAACCTCCATACTGTTCTCCATAGTGGCTGTATCAATTTACATTCCCACCAACAGTGCAAGAGTGTTCCCTTTTCTCCACACCCTCTCCAGCATTTATTGTTTGTAGATTTTTTGCTGATGGCCATTCTGACCGGTGTGAGATGATACCTCATTGTAGTTTTGATTTGCATTTCTCTAATGATTAAGGATGTTGAGCATTCTTTCATGTGTTTGTTGGCAATCTGTGTATCTTCTTTGGAGAAATCTCTATTTAGGTCTTCTGCCCATTTTTGGATTGGGTTGTTTGTTTTTTTGTTATTGAGCTGCATGAGTTGCTTGTAAAACTTGGAGATTAATCCTTTGTCAGTTGCTTCATTTGCAAATATTTTCTCCCATTCTGATGGTTGTCTTTTGGTCTTGTTTATGGTTTCCTTTGCTGTGGAAAAGCTTTTAAGTTTCATTAGGTCCCATTTGTTTATTTGTTTTTTTATTTCCATTTCTCTAGGAGCTGAGTCAAAAAGGATCTTGCTGTGATTTATGTCATAGAGTGTTCTGCCTATGTTTTCCTCTAAGAGTTTGATAGTGTCTGGCTTTACACTTAGGTCTTTAATCCATTTTGAGTTTATTATTGTGTATGGTATCAGGTAGTGTTCTAATTTCATACTTTTACATGTACCTGTCCAATTTTCCCAGCACCACTTATTGAAGAGACTGTCTTTTCTCCACTGTATATGCTTGCCTCCTTTATCAAAGATAAGGTGACCATATGTGTGTGGGTTTATCTCTGGGCTTTCTATCCTGTTCCATTGATCTATATTTCTGTTTTTGTGCCAGTACCAACCTGTCTTGATTACTGTAGCTTTGTAATATAGTCTGAAGTCAGGGAGCCTGATTCCCCCAGCTCCATTTTTCATTCTCAAGATTGCTTTGGCTATTCGGGGTCTTTTGTGTCTCCATACAAATTGTGAAATGTTTTGTTCTAGTTCTGTGAAAAATGCCAGTGGTAGTTTGATAGGGATTGCATTGAATCTGTAGATTGCTTTGGGTAGTAGAGTCATTTTCACAATGTTGATTCTTCCAATCCAAGAACATGGTATA
Source organism: Balaenoptera musculus (assembly GCF_009873245.2). NCBI lineage: Eukaryota > Metazoa > Chordata > Mammalia > Artiodactyla > Balaenopteridae > Balaenoptera > Balaenoptera musculus. The sequence continues at coordinate 212,903 of NW_023503243.1, forward strand.
TCTCTCCATCTATTTGTATCATCTTTACTCTCTTTCATCAGTGTCCTATAATTTTCTGCATACAGGTCTTTTGTCTCCTTAGGTAGGTTTACTCCTAGATATTTTATTCTTTTTGTTGCAAAGGTAAATGGGAGTGTTTTCTTAATTTCACTTTCAGATTTTTCATCATTAGTGGAGAGGAATGCAAGAGATTTCTGTGCATTAATTTTGTATCCTGCTACTTTACCAAATTCATTGATTAGCTCTAGTAGTTTTCTGGTGGCAGTTTTAGGATTCTCTATGTATAGTATCATGTCATCTGCAAACAGTGACAGCTTTACTTCTTCTTTTCCAATTTGGATTCCTTTTATTTCTTTTTCTTCTCTGATTGCTGTGGCTAACACTTCCAAAACTATGTTGAATAATAGTGGTGAGAGTGGGAAAACTTGTCTTGTTGCTGATCTTAGTGGAAATGGTTTCAGTTTTTCACCATTGAGGACAATGTTGGCTGTGGGTTTGTCATATATGAACTTTATTATGTTGAAGAAAGTTCCCTGTATGCCTACATTCTGCAGGGCTTTTATCATAAATGGGTGTTGAATTTTGTCGAAAGCTTTCTCTCCATCTATTGAGATGATCATATGGTTTTTCTCCTTCAATTTGTTAATATGATGTATCACGTTGATTGATTTGCGTATATTGAAGAATCCTTGCATTCCTGGAATAAACCCCACTTGATCATGGTGTATGATCCTTTTAATGTGCTGTTGGATTCTGTTTGCTAGTATTTTGTTGAGGATTTTTGCATCTATGTTCATCAGTGATATTGGCCTGTAGTTTTCTTTCTTTGTGACATCTTTGTCTGGTTTTGGTATCAGGGTGATGGTGGCCTCATAAAATGAGTTTGGGAGTGTTCCTCCCTCTGCTATATTTTGGAAGAGTTTGAGAAGGATAGGTGTTAACTCTTCTCTAAATGTTTGATAGAATTCGCCAGTGAAGCCATCTGGTCCTGGGCTTTTGTTTGTTGGAAGATTTTTAAGCACAGTTTCAATTTCAGTGCTTGTGATTGGTCTGTTCATATTTTCTATTTCTTCCTGGTTCAGTCTCGGTAGGTTGTGCATTTCTAAGAATCTGTCCATTTCTTCCAAGTTGTCCATTTTATTGGCATAGAGTTGCTTGTAGTAATCTCTCATAATCGTTTGTATTTCTGCAGTGTCAGTTGTTACTTCTCCTTTTTCATTTCTAATTCTATTGATTTGAGTCTTCTCCCTTTTCTCTTGATGAGTCTGGCTAATGGTTTATCAATTTTGTTTATCTTCTTGAAGAACCAGCTTTTAGTTTCATTGATTTTTGCTATTGTTTCCTTCATTTCTTTTTCATTTATTTCTGATCTGATCTTTATGATTTCTTTCCTTCTGTTAGCTTTGGGGTTTTTTGCTCTTCTTTCTCTAATTGCTTTAGGTGTAAGGTTAGGTTGTTTATTCGAGATGTTTCCTGTTGCTTGAGGTAGGCTTGTATTGCTATAAACTTCCCTCTTAGAACTGCTTTTGCTGCATCCCATAGGTTTTGGGTCGTAGTGTCTCCATTGTTATTTGTTTCTAGGTATTTTTTGATTTCCCCTTTGATTTCTTCAGTTATCACTTCGTTATTAAGTAGTGTATTGTGTAGCCTCCATGTGTTTGTATATTTTACAGATCTTTTCCTGTAATTGATATCTGGTCTCATAGTGTTGTGGTCGGAAAGGATACTTCATACGATTTCAATTTTCTTAAATTTACCAAGGGTTGATTTGTGACCCAAGATATGATCTATCCTGGAGAATGTTCCATGAGCACTTGAGAAAAATGTGTATTCTGTTGTTTTTGGGTGGAATGTCCTATAAATATCAATTAAGTCCATCTTGTTTAATGTATCATTTAAAGCTTGTGTTTCCTTATTTATTTTCATTTTGGATGATCTGTCTATTGGTGAAAGTGGGGTGTTAAAGTCCCCTACTATGATTGTGTTACTGTCGATTTCCCCTTTTATGGCTGTTAGTATTTGCCTTATGTATTGAGGTGCTCCTATGTTGGGTGCATAAATATTTACAATTGTTATACCTTCCTCTTGGATCGATCCCTTGATCATTATATAGTATCCTTATTTGTCTCTTGTAATAGTCTTTATTTTAAAGTCTATTTTGTCTGATATGAGAATTGCTACTCCACCTTTCTTTTGATTTCCATTTGCATGGAATATCTTTTTCCATCCCCTCACTTTCAGTCTGTATGTGTCTCTAGGTCTGAAGTGAGTTTCTTGTACACAGCATATATATGGGTCTTGTTTTTGTATCCATTCAGCCAGTCTGTGTCTTTTGGTGGGAGCATTTAATCCATTTACATTTAAGGTAATTATTGATATGTATGTTCCTATTCCCATTTTCTTAAATGTTTTGGGTTTGTTATTGTAGGTGTTTTCCTTCTCTTGTGTTTCTTGCCTAGAGAAGTTCCTTTAGCATTTGTTGTAAAGCTGGTTTGGTGGTGCTGAACTCTCTCAGCTTTTGCTTGTCTGTAAAGGTTTTAATTTCTCCATCAAATCTGAATGAGATCCTTGCTGGGTAGAGTAACCTTGGTTGTAGGTTTTTCTCCTTCATCACTTTAAATATATCCTGCCACTCCCTTTTGGCTTGCAGAGTTTCTGCTGAAAGATCAGCTGTTAACCTTATGGGGATTCCCTTGTGTGTTATTTGTTGTTTTTCCCTTGCTGCTTTTAATATGTTATCTTTATATTTAATTTTTGATAGTTTGATTAATATGTGTCTTGGCGTGTTTCTCCTAGGATTTATCCTTTATGGGACTCTCTGTGCTTCCAGGACTTGATTAACTATTTCCTTTCCCATATTAGGGAAGTTTTCAACTAGAATCTCTTCAAATATTTTCTCAGTCCCTTTCTTTTTCTCTTCTTCTTCTGGGACCCCTATAATTCGAATGTTGGTGCATTTAATATTGTCCCAGAGGTCTCTGAGACTGTCCTCAGTTCTTTTCATTCTTTTTTCTTTATTCTGCTCTGCAGTAGTTATTTCCACTATTTTATCTTCCAGGTCACTTACCTGTTCTTCTGCCTCAGTTATTGTGCTATTGATCCCGTCTAGAGTATTTTTAATATCATTTATTGTGTTTTTCATCATTGCCTGGTTCCTCTTTAGTTCTTCTACGTCCTTGTTAAATGTTTCTTGCATTTTGTCTATTCTATTTCCAAGATTTTGGATCATCTTTACTATCATTATTCTGAATTCTTTTTCAGGTAGACTGCCTATTTCCTCTTCATTTGTTAGGTCTGGTGTGTTTTGACCCTGCTCCTTCACCTGCTGTGTGTTTTTTTGTCTTCTCATTTTGCTTATCTTACTGTGTTTGGGGTCTTCTTTTCACAGGCTGCAGGTTTGTAGTTCCCGTTTTTTTTTTGTGTCTGTCCCCAGTGACTAAGATTGGTTCAGTGGGTTGTGTAGGCTTCCTGGTGGAGGGGACTAGTGCCTGTGTTCTGGTGGATGAGGCTGGATCTCGTCTTCCTGGTGGGCCGTTCCATGTCTGGTGGTGTGTTTTGGGGTGTCTGTGGCCTTATTATGATTTTAGGCAGCCTCTCTGCTAATGGATGGGGCTGTGTTCCTGTCTTGCTAGTTGTTTGGCATAGGGTGTCCAGCACTGTATCTTGCTGGTCGTTGAGTGAAGCTGGGTCTTGATGTTGAGATGGAGATCTCTGAGAGATTTTCGCCATTTGGTATTACATGGAACTGGGAGGTCTCTTGTGGACCAGTGTCCTGAAGTTGGCTCTCCCACCTCAGAGGCACAGCCCTGATGCCTGGCTGGAGCACCAAGAGCCTTCCATCCACACAGCTCAGAATATAAGGGAGAAAAAAATAGAAAGAAAGAAAGAAAGAGGATAAAATTAAATAAAATAAAGCTATTATAATAAAAAATAAGAAAAAAATTATTAAGAGTAAATGTATTCAGAAAAATTTTTTTTTAATTCTTAAAAATAGATATATTAATTTTTATAATAAAAAATAAGGAAAAATTATTAAGAAAAAAATTTATTAAGAAAAAATTTTTTTAATTTTTTAAAATAAAAAACATGAAAAAACTTATTAAAAATTTTTTTTAATTTCTAAAAATAGAAAATAAGGAAAAAATTATTTAGAAAACATTTATTAGGGAAAAAAATTTTTTTAAGTAAAAAAAAAAAAAAGAAACAACAAAAAAAAAACAGACGGACCTAACCCTAGGACTAATGGTGAAAGCAAAGCTATACAGACGAAATCTCTCCCAGAAGCCTACACATATACACTCACAATAAAAGGAAAAGGGGAAAAATTAATATATCCTGCTTCCAAAGTCCACCTCTTGAATTTAGGATGATTCGTTGTCTATTCAGGTATTCAACAGATGTAGGCACTTCAAATTGTTTGTGGAGCTTTAACCCACTGCTTCTGAGGCTGCTGGGAGAGATTTCCCTTTCTCTTCTTTGTTCGTACAGCTCCCGGGGTTCAGCTTTGGATTTGTACCCGCCTCTGCATGTAGGTCGCCTGAGGGCGTCCGTTCCCTGCCCAGACAGAACGGGGTTAAAGAAGCAGCTGCTTCGGGGGCTCTGGCTCACTCAGGCCAGGGGGAGGGAGGGATACGGATGTGGGGCGAGCCTGCAGTGGCAGAGGCTGGCGTGACGTTTCAGCAGCCTGAGGCGCGTCGTGCGTTCTCACGGGGAAGTTGTCCCTGGATCTCGGGAGCCTGGCAGTGGCAAGCTGCACCGGCTCCTGGGAGGGGTGGTGTGGAGAGTGACCTGTGCTCCCACACAGGCTTCTTGGTGGCGGCAGCAGCAGCCTTAGCATCTCATGCCCGTCTCTGGGATCCGCGCTGACAGCCGCAGCTCACGCCCGTCTCTGGAGTTCGTTTAGGCGGCGCTCTGAATCCCCTCTCCTTGCGCACCGTGAAACAAAGAGGCAAGAAAAAGTCCCTTGCCTCTTCGGCGGCTGCAGACTTTTTCCCGGACTCCCTCCTGGCTAGCTGTAATGCACTAGCGCCTTCAGGCTGTGTTCACGCCGACAACCCCAGTCCTCTCCCTGCGATCCGACCGAAGCCCGAGCCTCGGCTCCCCGCCCCCGCCCTTCCCGGCGGGTGAGCCGACAAGCCTCTTGGGCTGGTGAGTGCAGCTCTCTGTGCGGGAATCTCTCCGTTTTTCCTTCTGCGCCCCTGTTGCTGTGGGATCCGCGCCGATAGCCACGGCTCGCGCCTGCCTCTGGGGTCCCCGCTGATAGCCACGGCTCGCGCCCGTCTCTGGAGTTCGTTTAGGCGGCGCTCTGAATCCCCTCTCCTTGCGCGCCATGAAACAAAGAGGCAAGAAAAAGTCTCTTGCCTCTTCGGCAGCTGCAGACTTTTTCCCGGACTTCCTCCTGGCTAGCACCGAAGCCGGAGCCTCAGCTCCCAGCCCCCGCCCACCCCGGCGGCTGAGCAGACAAGCCTCTTGGGCTGGTGAGTGCTACTCAGCACCGATCCTCCATGCGGGAATCTCTCCGCTTTGCCCTCCGCACCCCTGTGGCTGCGCTCTCCTCCGTGGCGCCGAAGCTTCCCCCCTCTGCCACCCGAAGTCTCCGCCCACGAAAGGGCTCCTAGTGTGTGGAAACCTTTCCTCCTTCACAGCTCCCTCCCACTGGTGCAGGTCCCGTCCCTATTCTTTTGTCTCTGTTATTTCTTTTTTCTTTTGCCCTACCCAAGTACGTGGGGATTTTCTTGCCTTTTGGGAGGTCTGACGTTTTCTGCCAGCGTTCAGTGTGTGTTCTGTAGGAGCAGTTCCACGTGTAGATGTATTTCTACTGTATCTGTGGGAAGGAAGGTGATCTCTGCATCTTACTCTTCCGCCATCTTCCTGTGCTATTCTTCACAGTGCCCAGGATCCACATAGCTTGCTCTTGCATGGTGACTGAGCTTTCTTCTCTCAGATAAAGTCATGAGTGTCACAAAGCACTGTTATTAAGGAGGGTTTCTTGTTGGAGAGGCATCAAGTCGTGTTTAATGTATCAGGGAAAATTTATCATTTAAAGCTCCAAATGTTTTCTAAGGAGTGCGGGTCCCATTATGAGTTGGCTTTGTTCTCCTGAGACCCTATGGATTTGGATTTGCAAACTGAAAGAACTAGAGGGTTCCACATTCTGAAGGGAGAGTGACTTGGGACTTCTGAGGCAATCCAAGAGAAGAGAGAGAGCCAACAAGATGATGTGAGTTACTCAGTGAGACCCTCCTGTGATCTCTAAATCGCAGTTCTTACTAGACTCCCCAACTTGTATGGAAACCAATAAAAAGTGAGTTTTGCATCCAGGTGAATGAGGGGAAAAGTAGCCTATGCATTTAGGAACTAGTTACAATGGGAACCATGAAAAGAAAGACCATGTGAATCCCCACACATCATGAATAGGACCTTGGACTTTACCAAGATTACAAAACTAAGAGTTTGAGCCAAATTAATCTGTACCACTGAAGGGCAAGGCAGGGACATCTCAAGTAATACCTGTATCCTCTGAACTTGGCATCAATCTAGACACCAAAAAGAATGCCTAATTAGCATGCAAACTGTCCTTGTCCTCAAGGGGCATACAGTCTCGTTGTACAGACAAGACATAAAGCCATTGGACAATGTGCTTTCAGGCTGCATTTTAGTTTCAGTACAGTAATGGAGATGATTAGAGAAAGGCCTTGAGCAGGGCTTCTTGAGAGGTCAACCTGAGTTGAGTCTTAAAAGGGAGGTGAGAGTATTGGGTATGACAGAATACAAGAACAGCTTTTTCAAGAGCTCCCTGTCATAATTTAAAACAGGCCAGTCAGGAAGTACCCAAGAAGAAAAAAACAGCTCTATCCATTGCTCATTTTAAGCATATACCTCAAATAATTTCCCTGTGTAAATTTTGCAGGCAAATTTGGCTTCCTTTTTCCTTTTAATGACTTTTAAAAGTCATTTCACCAGATGGACATTTACCTGACTTGGTTCTTTTTCTAAAAATAAAACAAAACAAAAACAAACAAGAATAAAACAAAACAAAAAAATTTTTCTGTCACTTTTAGCATCCTACCTTCATTTTCATTTGTCATTGGCCTTTCTGGATTAATTTGAGTTGGAGAAACACATGCACTTTCCACTCACCCAATCCTCTACTCTCAGCAAAGTGTGTAGAGTGTCTACACGTAATAGAGCAGGTTACTTTGAGAAATTCAGTTGTAACTTCCAAAGGCCAATGGGTAAAATTATTTCCATTTCCATTGTGGCCAGGAAAGGTAGAGATAATCTTACAGTGTCCAAAAATTGACTTTCCATATGATGGGACTTCAATTTCCATTTTAATGGAAACACGTTGATTTTAAAGGAACAAAAGCATATTTCTGAATTATGTGTCTTCTCTCCCCATTAACAACCTGGACGTGTATGGGCTACATTTTTATTCCAGTTCTGCTGGGGGGCACTGATCAGGGCTGTTGTGTACCTGATATCTGATCTTTCTTACCTCTCTGCCTTATTGATTCCCCTCCTGAATGAGATGTTAGTATCTTGGCTATGTCTCAAATAAACTTACAATTCAGGTTTTTGTTTCTTCCTCAGTGGAGCGTCTCAAATCCTATATCTTCAGCTCAACAGGAAGGTAACTTTGTTATCAGATTATTGAATGCTGATGATTTACTTGCTTATATATGAGGGAAAGAAAGATCTGAAATATTCAATTACATATACAAAAGTTCATGGTTCTCTATGTGGGGGACCCAGTGTGACTGAAGTGCATAGAAAGATGCTGCTTTACACAGCTTCACTAAGTGGAGAGGAAAGTCCCGTGGGTCAGACAGAGCTAAACAGACCCGTTGTTATGCCTTTGTAGCCACAGCAGGGAAGCCAGAAGCACGGATTCTCCTTTACCACTCTCACTTTAGTAGAAAAATTACAGGCGCTGAAGTCAGACAACCTGGACTCCAATCTTGCCTGATCCCTAACTCCAGCCCAATAGGCCTATTCAGACAACTCCCCTTGCCCCAATTCCTCACTAGCAATGGGACCTTGTGCAAATAATGTAATTGCTTTGTGTCTCAGTTTCCTTATGGGCAAAATATAAGAGATAATACTTGGGTAACAGAGCATGTTATAGGAAATAAAAACCAGAATAATGCCTGGAGACCCCCATTTAAGCATCCCATATTGAATGCTTAAACAAATGTTCATTTCATTTCCCTTTCCTTTAGAAGGTTAAATTAATGATTTGACTGTTTAGTGGAGGGGTGGGCACACTATGGCTAATGGACCAAAGGCATCCAGCTACCTGTTTTCATAAATGAAGTTTCACGGGAACATAGTCACACACTTGCATTTGTATGTTGCCTGTGGCTGTCACTCAACAGCAGTTGAGTGGAAAATGGCAGAGTTGAGTAGTTGCAATAAAGGCTATATGGGGGGTCGGATCAAGATGGCAGAGTAGAAAGACATGGAACTTACCTCCCCTCGACAAACACATCAAAAATACATCTACATGTGGAACAATGCTCACTGAAAAACAACTGGAAACTGGCAGAAAATTTTCTGTACGACCAAGGCTGTAAGAAAAATCTATATGTAATCAGGTAGGAAGGGAAGAAAAGTGATGAGATCGGGACCTGTGCCCTTGGGAGGGGACTCAGAGGAAAAGGGAGATTACACAGACAGATACCCACCCTGGGGAGTGAGTGATGAGAGCCAGAGATTGGACACCTCATTCCTGGGTCCTACACAGGGGAGATGAGCTCCTTTGGCTGGTTGGAGGACCACTGGAACTAAGAAGAGGGCTGTGGGAAGGCTGAACTCCACTTGTGAGGAGTGCATGAATGCTGGCTTGTCTCCAAGACGGAGTGGAGAGGGTGATTAGAAAACTGCTCCAGTGGCTGCTGGGTTTCCTGCAACACCCTCAGCATTGCCCCAACCCAAGCCAAGTGAACACTCCAACCACACTCACTCCATGTCACAGCTTGACACAGGATCTAGGGCTGTCACAACCAGGGAGAAAACTCAACCATGGGACTCAGAGGTGACCTAGTCCTAGGATGGATCCTGGATGGGACAGCAGTGGCCATTGTTGGGGCTTTTACTCAAGCAGCACCTCAGAAACAACCCAGAACTCTGATAGTGACCACTTTACCACAACTCACACCCTGATATGACTGAAAATTCACACAGGCCTGCCTGACCTGCAGTACAGCTCCACAACAGGGCAAGGTGGCAGAGGTTGGGGGGAGTGATTGGCAGTGAGAGACAGAGGGGATTTGGACCCAAGGCTGTGTCTGAGCAGAGTGAGAGAAATAATTGCTGATACAGGCCCCCCATGTTTCAGCACTCTTCCCCTCCAGGGCAAAGGTTCTGGTGCTGGGAGAGGGGAAAGCACACAGTTAAAAGGAAAAGAGCCAGTTCAGGCCCATACTCAGGGCTTCTGCTCCAGCAACTTAGGATCAGATCCCAACCGCAATAAGGCAGTGTTGGCCACTGAGCAGATGGAAACCCCACTTCACACCTGGCTCCAGCTTTATCCCTTCTGTCTCCAACCCCACCTCCTTCCACCTCTTAGCACACCCTGAGGAAAGATGTATCTTGTCTCCATGTCAAATTCAGCTCACCCACCAAAGGCACTGGGCACACATAGTCTGTATAGTGATGCTCTCAAATAAAAACACCCCTTCAAGACTGTCATAGGTAACTGTTTCACCTAAATTCATAGAGGCAGAAAAAGTTAAGCAAAATGAAAAGACAGAGGAACTGGTTTCAATTGAAAATGCAAGAGAAAACTCCTGAAAGAGTAAACAATAAAACAGAAATAAACAACTTACCAAATAAAGAATTCAACATTGGTAATAAGAAGGTTAACTGAATTAAGACCAAAACCAAAGACACTTTAAATACAGAAAATTACAAGCCAATATCTTTGATGAATATAGATGCAAAAATCCCCAATAAGGTGTCAGCAAATCAAATCCAACAATATATTAAAAAGATCATACACCATGATCAAATGGGATTTATTCCAGGGATGCAAGGATAGTTCAGTATTCACAAATCAAACAAGATGATACACCACATTAACAAAATGAAGGATAAAAATCACATAATCATCTTAAAAAATTGGCGGAAGAACTGAATAGACATTTTTGTAAAGAGAAAATGCAGATGGCCAACAGGCACATGAAAAGATGCTGAACGTTGCTAATCATCAGGGAAATGCAAATCAAAATCATAGTAAGATGTCACCACACACCTATCAGAATGACCATCATCAAAAAGAACACCATTAACAAATACTAGGGAGGATGTGGAGAAAAGGGAAACCTCCTACCCGGTTGGTGGGAATGTAAATTGGTGCAGCCATTGTGGAAAACAGTATGGAGATTTCTCAAAACACTAAAAATAGAACTTCCATATGACCCAGCAATTTCACTTCTGGGTATACATTCAAAAGATAGAAACACTAAATCAAAAAGATACATGCACCCCAATGCTCATAACAGAATTATTTTTTATAATTGCCAAGGTATGGAAGCAACCTAAGTGTCCATCAACAGATGAATGGATGAAGATGTGGTACGTATATACAATGAAATATTACTCAGCCATTAAAAAGAATGAAATAATGTCATTTGCAGCAACATGGATGAAACTGGAGATTATCATATTAAGTGAAGTACGTTAGACAGAGAAAGACAAGTATCATATAATATTGCTTATATGCAGAATCTTTAAAAATGATACAAATGAACTTGTTTACAAAACAGAAACACACTCACAGACTTAGAGAATGAACTCATGGTTACTGGGGGGAAGGGAAGGATAGACTGGGAGTTTGGGATTGGCATATACACACTGCTATATTTAAAATGGATAACTAACAAGGACCTACTGTATAGCACAGGGAACTCCGCTCAATATCCTGTAATAACCTAAATGGGAAAAGATTTTGTAAAAGAATAGATACATGTATATGTATAAATGAATCACTTTGCTGTACACCTGAAACTAACACAACATTGTTAATCAACTATACTCCAATACAAAATAAAAATTAAAAAATGAAGATATGGTATGTATACACACACACATATATATATACACACACAATGGACTACTACTCAGGCATAAAAAAGAATAAAATTTTGCCATTTGCCTCAACACGGATGGACTTGGAGGGTATTATGCTAAATGATATCACTTTTATGTGGAGTCTAAAAAATACAACAAACTAGTGAATAAAACAAAAAAGAAACAGACTCACAGATATAGAGAACAAACTAGTGGTTATCAATGGGGAGAATAAAGGTGAGAGAGGCAATATAGGAGTAAGGGTATTTTAAAAAAAGAGTTACTATGGGATTATATGAAATCATGTATATGAAACTTTTGAAAATAAAGCACTATAGAATTTATAAAAACTTTCATTTGATGAAAAGTAGTTTCATTAATGAAAAAGTAATTTTGAAAAAGTAATGAAAAATTAATTTCATTAATGAAATTTTAAAAAATCAATTGATCATCTCAATAGACAGAAAAATATGTGACAAAATTCAATATCCATTTACGAGAAAATCTTTCATAAAAGTTGGTATAGAGGGAACATAATAAATCTCATGTATGAAAAACTCACAGCTAACATCATATTCAATGGTGAAAAATTGAGAGCTATACCTCTAAATTTAGGAATAAGACAAGGATGCCCACTCTTGCAACTTCTTTTTAAATTAGTATTGGAAGTCCCAGCCACAGCAATCAGACAAGGAAAAGAAATAAAAGGAATCCAAATTGGAAGGGAAGAAGTAAAACCATCACTATTTGCAGAAAACATAATATGTTATATAGAAAACCCTAACATCTCCACCAAAAAACCGATTCAAACTAATAAAAATTCAGTAAAGTTGCAGTACAAAATTAATATACAGAAATCTGTTGCATTTCTATACACTAATAATGAAATAGAAAGACATTCAAGAGAGCAGAGGAGTAAGACGTGGAGATCACCTTCTTCCCCACAAATACATCAGAAATATGACTACATGTGGAACAACTACAGAACACCTACCGAATGCTGGCAGAAGACTTCAGACTTCCCAAAAGGGTCTTGGTGCTCCAGCCAGGTGTCAGGCCTGTGCCTCTGAGGGGGGAGAGCCGAGTTCAGGACATTGGTCCACCAGAGACCTCCTGGCTCCATGTAATAACAAATGGTGAAAGGTCTCCCAGAGATCTCCATCTCACAGCTAAGACCCAGCTCCACTCAAAAAGCAGCAAGCTACAGTGCTGAACAACCTATGTCAAAAACTAGCAAGACAGGAACACAAACCAATCCATTAGCAGAGAAACTGCCTAAAATCATAATAAGGTCACAGACACCCCAAAACACACCACTGTACGCAGTCCTGCCCACAAGAAAGACAAGATTCAGCCTCATCCACCATAACACAGGCACTAGTCCACTCCACCAGGAAGCCTACACAAACTACTGAACCAATCTTAACCACTGAGGGCAGACACCAAACACAGGAGGAACTATGAGCCTGCAGCCTGCAAAAAGGAGATCCCAAACACAGTAAGTTAAGCAAAATAAGAAGACAGAGAGGAGGAGCTTCAAGATGGCAGAAGAATAAGATGTGGAGATCACCTTACTCCCCACAAATACATCAGAAATACATCTACATGTGGAACAACTCCTACAGAACACCTACTGAACGCTGGCAGAAGACCTCAGATCTCCCAAAAGGCAAGAAACTCCCCACGTACCTGGGTAGGGCAAAAGAAAAAAGAAAAAACAGAGACAAAAGAATAGGCACAGGACCTGCACCTCCAGGAGGGAGCTGTGAAGGAGGAAAGTTTTCCAAACACTAGGAAGCCCCTTCGCGGGGGGAGACTGCAGGTGGCAGAGGGGGGAAGCTTCGGAGCCATGGAGAAGAGAGCAGCAACAGGGGTGCAGAGGGCAAAGTGGAGAGATTCCCACACAGAGGATTGGTGCTGACCAGCACTCACCAGCCCGAGAGGCTTGTCTGCTCACCAGTCGGGACAGGTAGGGGTTGGGAGCTGTGGCTCTAGCTTCGAAGTCAGATGCCAGGGAGAAGATTGGTGTTGGCTGCATGAACACAGCCTGAAGGGGGCTACTGTGCCACACCTAGCCAGGAGGCAGTCCGGGAAAAAGTCTGGAGCTGCCGAAGAGGCAAGAGACTTTTTCTTGCTTCTTTCTTTCCTGATGCGCCAGGAGAGGGGATTAAGAGCACTGCTTAAAGGAGCACCAGAGATGGGTGCGAGTCACGGCTATGAGCGTGGACACCAGAGATGGGCATGAGACGCTAAGGTTGCTGATGCAGCCACCAAGAAGCCTGTGTGCAAGCACAGGTCACTATCCACAACTCCCCTCCTGGGAGCCAGTGCATCCTGCCACTGCCAGGATCCCGTGATCCAGGGACAACTTCCCAAGGAGAACACATGGCACACCTCAGGCTGGTGCAATGTCACTCTGGCCTCTGCCACCACAGGCTCGCCCCGTACTCCCTATCCCTCAATCCGCCCGGCCTGAGTGAGCCAGAGTCCCAGAATCAGCTGTTCCTTTAACCCCATCCTGTCTGAGAGAAGAACAGACGCCCTCAGGCCACCTACATGCATAGGCGGGGCCAAATCCAAAGCTGAAACCCAGGAGCTGTGTGAACAAAGAAGAGAAAGGGAAATCTCTCCCAGCAGCCTCAGAAGGAGCGGATTAAATCTTCACAATCAACCTGATGTACCCTGCATCAGGGGAATACCTGAATAGACAATGAATCATCCCAAATTGAGGAGGTGGCCTTTGGGAGCAATGATATATATATATTTCTTCCCTTTTTCTCTTTTTGTGAGTGTGTACGTGTATGCTTCTGTGTGTGATTATGTCTGTATAGCTTTGCTTTTCCCATTTGTCCTGGGTTTGGTCTGTCCATTTTTTTTTTCTTTTTAGTATAGTTTTTAGTGCTTGTTATCATTGGTGGATTTGCTTTTGGTTTGGTTGCACTCTTCTTTCTTTTTTTTTATTACTTAAAATAATTTTTTTAATAATTATTTTTAGTTTGTATTTGAATAACTTTATTTTATTTTATTTTATTTTACCTTCTTCTTTCTTTCATTCTTTTGTTCCTCACTTTTATTCTGAGCCGTGGGGATGACAGGCTCTTGGTGCTCCAGCCAAGCATCAGGGCCGGGCCTCCGAGGCAGGAGAGCCAGGTTCAGGACATTGGTCCAAAAGAGACCTCCCACTTCCATGTAATATCAAATGGTGAAAACCTCCCAGATATCTCCACATCAATGTCAAGACCCAGCTCAACTCAACGACCAGTAAGGTCCAGTGCTGGACACCCTACACAAAACAACTACCAAGACAGGAACACAATCCCACCCATTAGCAGAGAGGCTGCCTAAAATCATAAGGCCACAGAAACCCAAAAACACACCACCAGACGTGGACCTGCCCACAAGAAAGACAAGATACAAACTCATCCACCAGAACGCAGGCACTAGTCCCCTCCACCAGGAAACCAACACAACCCACTGAACCAACCTTAGCCACTGGGGGCAGACACCAAAAACAACAGGAACTACAAACCTGCAGCCTGTGAAAACAAGACCGCAAACACAGTAAGTTAAGCAAATGAGAAGACAGAGAAACACACAGCAGATGAAGGACCAAGGTAAAAACCCACCAGACCTAACAAATGAAGAGGAAATAAGCAGTCTACCTGAAAAAGAATTCAGAATAATGATAGTAAAGATGATCCAAAATCTTGGAAATAGAATGCAGAAAATGCAAGAAACGTTTAAAAAAACCTAGAAGAAATAAAGAGCAAACAAACAGTGATGAACAACACAATAAATGAAACTAAGAACTTTCTAGAAGGGATCAACAGCAGAATAACTGAGGCAGAAGAATGGATAAGTGACCTGGAAGATAAAATAGTGGAAATAACTACTGCTGAGCAGAATAAAGAAAAAAAGAAAAAAGAAAAGAATTGAGGACAGTCTCAGAGACCTCTGGAACAATATTAAATGCACCAACATTCGAACTATAGGGGTCCCAGAAGAAGAAGAGGAAAACAAAGGGACTGAGAAAATATTTGAAGAGATTATAGTTGAAAACTTCCCTAATATGGGAAAGGAAATAGTTAATCAAGTCCAGGAAACACAGAGAATCCCATACAGGATAGATCCAAGGAGAAACACGCCAAGACACATATAAATCAAACTATCAAAAATTAAATACAAAGAAAAAATATTAGAAGTAGCAAGGGAAAAACAACAAATAACATACAAGGGAATCCCCATAACGTTAACAGCTGATCTTTCAGCAGAATCTCTGTAAGCCAGAAGGGAGAGGCAGGACATATTTAAAGTAATGAAGGAGAACAATTTACAACCAAGATTACTCTACCCAGCAAGGATCTCATTCAGATTTGATGGACAATTTAAAACCTTTACAAACAAGCAAAAGCTAAGAGAATTCAGCACCACAAAACCAGCCATAAAACAAATGCTAAACGAACTTCTCTAGGCATGAAACACAAGAGAATGAAAAGACCTACAATAACAAACCCCAAACAATTAAGAAAATGGGAATAGGAACATACATATTGATAATTACCTTAAATATAAAAGGATTAAATGCCCCAACCAAAAGACACAGGCTGTCTGAATAGATACAAAAACAAGACCCGTGTATATGCTGTCTACAAGAGACCCACTTCAGACCTGGGAAACATACATACTGAAAGTGAGGGGATGGAAAAAGATATTCCATGCAAATGGAAATCAAAAGAAAGCCTGAGAAGCAATTCCTATATCAGATAAAATAGACTTTAAAATAAATATTATTACAAGAGACAAAGAAGGACACTACATGATGATCGAGGGATCAGTCAAAGATGAAGATACAACAATTGTAAATATTTATGCAACCAACATAGGAGCACCTCAGTACATAAGGCAAATACTAACAGCCATAAAAGGGGAAAACGACAGTAACACAATCATAGTAGGGGATATTAACACCCCACTTTCACCAATAGACAGATCATCCAAAAGAAAATAAAAAAGGAAACACAAGCTTTAAATGATACATTAAACAAGATGGACTTCATTGTTATTTATAGGACATTCCATCCAAAAACAACAGAATACACTTTGTTCTCAAGTGCTCATAGAACATTCTCCAAGATAGATCATATCTTGGGGCACAAATCAAGCCTTGGTAAATTTAAGAAAATTGAAATTGTATCAAATATCATTTCCGACCACAACGCTATGACACTAGATATCAATTACACAAAAAATTCTATAAAAAATATAAACATACGGAGGCTAAACAATACACTGCTTAATAACCAAGAGATCACTGAAGATATGAAAGAGGAAATCAAAAATACCTAGAAACAAATGACAAAGAAAACACGACAACCCAAAACCTATGGGATGCAGCAAAAACAGTTTTAAGAGGGAAGTCTATAGCAATACAATCCTACCTTAAGAAACAAGAAACATGTCAAATAAACAACCTAACCTTAAACCTAAAGCAATTAGAGAAAGATGAACATAAAAACCCCAAAGTATAGTGGGAAGAAAGAAATCATAAAGATCAGATCACAAATAAATGAAAAAGAAATGAATGAAATGATAGGAAACATCAATAAAACTAAAAGCAGGTTCCTTGAGAAGATAAACAAAATTAATAAACCATTAGCCAGACTCATCAAGAAAAAAAGGGAGAAGACTCAGATAAATAGAATTAGAAATGAAAAAGGAGAAGTAACTATTGACACTGCACACATACAAAGGATGATTAGAGATTACTAAAAGCAACTATATGCCAATAAAATGGACAACCAGGAAAAAATGGACAAATTCTTAGAAAAGCACAATGTTCCAGGACTGAACCAGGAAGAAATAGAAAATATGAACAGACCAAACACAAGCACTGAAATTGAAACTGTGATTAAAAATCTTCTAATGAACAAAAGCCCAGGACCAGATGGCTTCACAGGAGAATTCTATCAAACATTTAGAGAAGAGCTAACACCTATCCTTCTCAAACTCCTCCAAAATATAACAGAGGGAGGAACACTCCCAAACTCATTCTACGAGGCCAACATCACCCTGATACCAAAACCAGACAAAGATGTCACAAAGAAAGAAAACTACAGGCCAGTATCACTGAGGAATATAGATGCAAAAATCCTCAACAAAATACTAGCAAACAGAATCCAACAGCACATTAAAAGGATCATACACCATGATCAAGTGGGGTTTATCCCAGGAATGCAAGGATTCTTCAATATATGCAAATCAATCGATGTGATACACCATATTAACA
>NW_023503244.1:0-86998 GCF_009873245.2 Balaenoptera musculus
TCCTGGAGAGCCTGGTCACATTTCTTCCTGCCCTTGGCCTTAGTGCTCATCATGGTTCACGCCGTTTCTGGTTCCAAAAGGACCTGTGTTCATAAAGACCACATGTTAGGACAGCACCAAAGTGTCTAGAAATCCAGGCCAGGAGGAGGAGGGAGGGGGTTTGGCTGTGCCCGCCAGTGGCCTGAGAGCCCTCCCACCCACAGAGACCTGGCCCGGGGCCTGTGGGGAGGGCGTGGCCCACGGTCCCCAGCGCTGGCTGTCTCTGGGTTCCAGGAGAACTGCGCAATCCTCGGGGAGCTGGTAAGGCTGCAGGCTCAGAAGTCCCGCCTGCTGGGATTCAGCACGCCTGCCGACTCTGTGCTGGAGATGAACATGGCCAAGACCAGCCAGGTGGTGGCCACTTTCCTAGGTAACCCCGCCTCCCCGAGTCCCAGTGGGGACGGGGGTCAGGCGGACCTTGACTGGACGTGGTGCTGCCTGAGACCCCACTGTGTCAGCCCTTGGGGGTCGCCTTCCCCAACCCTTCATTCTGCCTTGAGGGGCGTGGGGTGGGGGGCGGCTGGGGGGCTGCCACAGGGACATAGCCGAGCCTCTCCCCTCCGCCCGCAGATGAGCTGGCCCAGAAGCTGAAGCCCCTCGGGGAGCAGGAGCGGCCGTGATCCTGGAGCTAAAGAAGGCTGAGTGCCAGAGGCGGGGACTGCACTTTGACGGGCCCATCAACGTCTAGGACCTGCGCTACTACATGAATCAGGGGGAGGAGACGCGCTACCACATGGACCAGTACCTGCTCAATGAGTCCTTCCCCATGCAGGTGGTCACGCGCGGGTGGCTGGGCATCTCCCAGGAGCTGCTGGGGCTGACCTTCGACCTGGAGGAAGGCGCCAACATGTGTCACGAAGATGAAGATGTGAGGCTCTACACGGTCCGGGACGCGGCCTCGGGCAATGTCATCCATCAGCAAGTTCTACCTGGACCTCTACCCTCAGTGCATGCGTGGGGGAACCTGTCGGCCGTGGGCCGGGGCTCCTCTGTGGTAGCGGGGCCTCACCCGCGTCCCTCCCCAGGGAAGGGAAGTCCGGGCACATGGCCTGCTTTGGCCGGCAGCCGGGCTGCCTGCAGCAGGACGGGATGCGCCAGATTGCCATCGCGGCCATGGTGGCCAACTTCACCAAGCCTACGCCCAACCCGCCCTCCCTGTTGCAGCATGATGAGCTGGAGACCTACTTCCATGAGTTCTGGCAAGCGATGCACCAGCTCCGCTCCCAGGAGGGTGCGGGCGAGGGGCTGAAGGCAGGGGGCGGGGAGGGCCCGGGCTCTCCCGTGGTCCTCAGGCAGGCCCTCGCCACGGGATTCTTCCGCTGATGTCACCCTGCACGAGGCGACGCCCACGGTGTCAGTTTCCATCATCAAACCCCACACACTGGGCGCGTAAACAACGGAAGTGGATGTCCTCGAGACTCTGGAGGCTGGAAGTCCCAGATCAAGGAGTCAGGACTGGTTCCCTTCATGTTAAATACATGTATTCAAGAGTTGCCTTTAAAAAAGACAAAATAGAAGAAAGGAACGTTGCATGCAAGGCTGGTGACAGGCGGTGATGAGAACCAGAGGTTAGGCTCTGGGGCTGGGAGCACCACGCCCTGTGAGGCCCTGGGGCTGCTGCAAGTCTCGGTGGAGGCTCAGCAAGTCCCAGTGACTTCCCAATGCGGGGGTCCCCAGCTGAGCGTCTGGGCCCAGGACCCAGTGCTCGTTCAGTCTTCCTGCGGTCAGCCCTTCATCCTGAGAGCGATGCTCTCACAGACTGCAACCGGAGTGCGTGGGGACAGTTTACTGAGCTGTGCAGCCATCACTACTGCCCTGTTCTGGAACATTTCCCTCACCCCAAAAATGTCCCTCATGCTCTTAGTTATTCCCTGCCCTCCCCTGCCCCTGACAACCAGGAACCCACTCTGACTCTGTAGATCTACCTGTTCTGGACGTTTCCCCTCAGTGGGGTCACACCCTGTGTGTCCTTCTGTGTCTGACTTCTCTCACTGAGCATCGTGTTCTCAGGGTGCATCCACGTGGCAGCGAGTGTCAGGGCTTCACAGCTTTGCGTGGCTGTGGGCCGGAAAAAAGACAAACGAAAAGAAAGGCACGTTGCCTGCGACTCTGGTGACAGCCGGTGATGAGAACCAGAGGTTAGGCTCTGGGGCCGGGAGCGCCGCACCCTGTGAGGCCCTGGGGCTTCTGCCAGTCTCGGTGGAGGCTCAGCAAGTCCCAGTGACTTCCCAATGGGGGTGGGGTCCCCAGATGAGCGTCTGGGCCCAGGACCCAGTGCTCGTTCAGTCTTCCTGCAGTCAGCCCTTCGTCCTGAGAGCGATGCTCTCACAGACTGCAACCGGAGCGCGTGGGGACACTTTACTGAGCTGTGCAGCCATCACTACTGCCCTGTTCTGGAACATTTCCCTCACCCCAAAAAGGTCCCTCACGCCCTTAGTTATCATTCCCTCCCCTCCCCTGTCCCTGACAACCAGGAACCCACTCTGACTCTGTGGATCTACCTGTTCTGGACGTTTCCCCTCAGTGGGGTCACACCCTGTGTGTCCTTCTGTGTCTGACTTCTCTCGCTGAGCATCGTGTTCTCACGGTGCATCCACGTGGCAGCAAGTGGCAGGGCTTCACACCTTTGCGTGGTCGAGGGCCGGAAAAAAGACAAATGAAAAGAAAGGCACGTTGCCTGCGACTCTGGTGACAGCCGGTGATGAGAACCAGAGGGTAGGCTCTGAGGCCGGGAGCGCCACGCCCTGTGAAGCCCTGGCGCTGCTGCCAGTCTCGGCGGGGCACGGGCAGTGCCGTCCCCCAGGAGCTGCTGGACAAGCTCATCAAGTCCCAGCTGGCCAACCCCCGTGCGGCCAGGCCGAGGGAAAGGAAAGGGGCTCCCGGACCGCACGGCTGGAAAGCGCGGCCTGGACACAGTGCCAGCGCCCCCGTCTCCTTCCTCCCGCCCTCCAGGCCTCTTCAACCTGCGCCAGATCGTCCTGGCCAAGGTGGACCAGGCCCTGCACACGCAGACGCCCTCGGACCCGGCCTAGGACAATGCCCGCCTCTGCCAGGAGATCCTCGGGGTCCCAGCCACGCCAGGTAGCCAAGCGCACGCCGGGCCCACCTTAGCGGTCGGTTGGCGGCTACTGCCCAGGTCAAGAGGATCCTCTGGTGGTGTGTGAAGGGGGACCGACTGACGGGCTCTGGTCGAGGCCCGCTGACCTCTGGCCTCTTCCTGCCTGGGTTCCTGGGCTGGTCCCTCCAGCTGTGGCCCGCGGAGTCCGAGGGTGGGCTGGGCGTATCTGCACGTGCTTTCTGGAGAGCCTGGAAAAGGCAGGAGAGGGCTTCATACCCCGGACGGAACACGTCGACGAGGTTTGCCGGCGCGTGTCGGTGCGGAGACGCAGTTCACTCCCTCGTGAGCGCTTTAACCCGCGCTCTCCCCATGCTGGAGGGCGAGCCCTGACTCAACCCTCGGAGCCTTGGGCAGCTGTCCTTGTAAGAGGCTTAGGGGTGAACCCTCGTGAGCTTCAGCAGAAAGTCGGCAAAGATTGATTTGTGTCCCTCCACTGAGTTGCCCGCAAGGTCCCCGTTTTCTAGAAGTGTTGGGCCAATACTCCCTCTAGTGGCAGGGGACTCAGACAGGGCTGCTTTGAGGCCCCAAGCTCTGGGCTCTGGGGAAGGGGCACGGAGCGGCCAGGGGGCCGGGCAGGAGCCTCTCCGCGTGTGTCCCAGGGACCCACCTGCCTGCGACCTTCGGCCACCTGGCAGGAAGCTACGACGCCCAGTCCTATGGCTACCTGTGCAGCGAGGTGTACTCCGCAGACACGGTCCACACACTCGTTTCAAGCAGGAGGGCGTCCTGAGTGGCAAGGTGAGAGGCCGGCCTGCCGTGCAGACCAACACGGAGGTCCTTGGCCTGGGCCTAGATGCTTGTGCCGCCCGCCTGGGCCTGCCAGGCTCTGAGGGCCCTGCCCAGAACACCCTGCTCCCCTGCCCTTTGTTGAGTCACAGCAGAGGTGGCCACACCCACACCCTCCGTGAAGGGGGTGCTCCACCCTCCTGCAGCCCCGCCCCCTCTCCTCAGGTTGCCATGGACTACAGAAGCTGCATTCTGAGGCCAGGGGGCTCCGAGGATGCCAAGGGCATGGTGAAGCTCTTCCTGGGTTGTGACCCCACGCAGGACGCCTTCCTCCTGAGCAAAGGGCTGCAGGTTGAGGGCTGCAA
Organism: Balaenoptera musculus; assembly: GCF_009873245.2. Taxonomy (NCBI): domain Eukaryota; kingdom Metazoa; phylum Chordata; class Mammalia; order Artiodactyla; family Balaenopteridae; genus Balaenoptera; species Balaenoptera musculus. The sequence goes on from NW_023503244.1 coordinate 4,249, forward strand.
GCCGCCGGCCTGCTGACGGCATGGGGTTTTGCCCCCCCAGGCGGGCTGGGTGCCTTAGCGCCCCGTCGGGGCGGGGGAGGGGCCGCGTGTCCTCCCAGCCCCCAAGTCCCCGGCGGCCGGCCTAGGCCAAAAGTCTCCACCTGGAAGTGTCTGGAAAGCCTGGCATCAAGGCTCCCCCTTGTTGCACTAATGCAATCCCTTCCTGGGGAGCTTTCCTGGTAACAAAACGGTTCTTTGAAAACGCAGCCATTAATAAAAAAGACTCTACTCCTGGTCTCTGCCTGCCGTCCCTTCCACCACAGGAGTGGCATGGGGGCCGTCACACTGGGGGGAGTTCTGACCTTGGTCGGGGATCAGCCCTGGGGCCGTGGTGATGCGTCTGGGTCACTGGGAGACGGCTGAGCTGTGGGGTGAGTTCAGACGGGGATGGTGCCCCGCACCCCGACCGGGCAGGCTCTCCAGTGAGGGGGTGTCAGTTTCCTGCCAGCCTCTCGCCCGTCACTGTTTGGCATCTCGGGGGCTGTGACTGGCTGGAGCTGGTTCTGGCGGTGGGCACAGCTGCGGGAAGCCCGGCTGTGGCTGTCCCTGTCCCCGTGTCCTGTCCTCCTGCTCACGGCCGGCCGGCTGGCTCCCTCTGGTCATCGGCAGCTGCTGAAGTCTGGACCACAGCAAGGGGTCGCCTTCCTGGGTCCTAGCGATTCTTCCCAAAGGCCTTAGGGATGTGTTTTGGTGGCAGTAGGAATTCAGAGAGGGTGCTGCACCACTGGAGCGGTAGGGTGGCTCTGGACCGTCCCGTGTGTCCTTCCCGGGCCTTTGAGCTCCTCGGGAGCCCTGCCTCCGGCCCTTCGCCCCCACAAAGGACGCCAGGCAGCGGAGCGAGCGCGCGGGCGGCGCCCCGACCTTCTCCCCGTGGCCCAGGCGGGCAGGCCGTGCCACGCTCTGTCCTCCCCTCAGCCTGCCCGCCCGTTCTCACCCGCCCTAGGGCAGTCGGTTGTGGACCAGGCTGTGGTGTCTGCCCTTCTGCAGCCCCGGCTCAGCTCCCTGCACCCACTTCGGTGCCTTCTGTGTTCTGGGCTGGTCGCAGGCCCAGAGCCGGTGGGCAAGCACCCCGTGGCCGGGAGGGCTGTTCGTGTGAATTCCCTGGGGCTTGAAAAGGAGCACAGCCGGCCTTCCATCAGGCACCTCTCGATGGATATGGAAGGGGCGTGTCGGGGCCTGGGGGCTGCTTGTCTTCCTGTGCACCGAGCCCCCAGATGGTCCCCGTGCAAAATCCAGGTGTGGCGTTGGCACCCCAGCCGTGTGCCGGGCAGTCCATGGCGGGCGACACAGGCCTCGGGCTGGTGGGCCACAGGGTTCCTGAGCGGCAGGTCAGGACTGAGAGGGTGAGGCCTTTCCCCGGGTCCAGGGCCCAGGCTGATGCCGGCTGGAGGCCCCTCCGCTCACCGCCCGCAACCCCCAGCCCCTGCCCTCACGTGAGCCCCCAGGGCTGAGCTCAGGTGTTGGATGCCCAGGCTCCCCGGTAGCCCAGCCCGTTCCCAGTCCTCCGTGGTCACTGAAGGACTTGGAAGCAGGTTGCCCCACAGAGACTGCTGTTCTCCGAGCCCTGGGCAGGGGGCAGGGAGAACGGGCACAGGGCCCTGCAGGGGTGTGGTCGCCGGGGCAGCCGGAGCAGCTCCACACAGTAAGTAAGAGCATCTCACCAAAAACAGTGCGTTTCTCCAGCCGCCCCGGGACCTGAGCTCAGGTCCTGGGGCAGGAAGGGGCAGCACTGCAGCTGTTAGCTGTCACTGGGGGTCGACTGTGGCCCGGTGCCACCTCTTAGATCGTCCCCCGTCCCCTTCCGGGGTTGCGACCGGACCCCTGCCAATCGGGTTCTCACTCCTCCCCATCCCCTACGCCTGCTCCACGAAGGTGGAAGGAACACATTTTTAAAAAGGCTGGAGCCTGGGCTTCCCTGCTGGCGCAGTGGTTAAGAATCCGCCTGCCAATGCAGGGGACAAGGGTTCAAGCCCTGGTCCGGGAAGTTCCCACACGCCGCGGAGCAATGAAGCCCGTGCGCCACAACTACTGAGCCTGCGCTCTAGAGCCCAAAAGCCACAACTACTGAGTCCTCGTGCCCCAACTACTGAAGCCCGCGTGCCTAGAGCCCGTGCTCCGCAACAAGAGAAGCCACCGCAATGAGAAGCCCACGCACCGCAACGAAGAGTAGCCCCCGCTCACCGCAACTGGAGAAAGCACACACGCAGCAAGGAAGACCCAACGCAGCCAAAAATAAATAAATTAAATAAATAAATAAGTTTTTAAAAATCATATTAAATACCTATCAATGAGATTTTAAGAAATAGTCAGTTAGTTAGTTAGATAATTGTGCCGGGTCTTAGTTGCCACAGGCCAGCTCCTTAGTTGTGGTAATGAGATATTTTATATTCTTTTTTGTTCCTGAACAAAGGCCTCAGAATCCAGTATTTATTTGATAATGCTCACAGCATAGCTCAGCACGGAATAGCCACATTGTTTTTCTTCGGCTGCTCTGTACCAAACAGCCTTTTGTACTGTTTTACCAAATGCATGTATTTAATACCTGTTTTAAAAAACATAGTGAGAGCTCAAAACTTGAAATTGACTAAAGTAAGATTCTCTCTGTAGTACTACTTATTTGACCAACACCACCTGATAACACCGGTGTGGTGCACTGAGCCTTACTCTAGCATATCGGGATACACCCTGTTTCGACAAGTGTTCATCCTCCAAGTCCCCAAGGCCTCTCACACACTGCCAGTGAAACTGCTTCCTGCTTGGGAAAGAGTGCCCCAGTTCGTTTCTTTAGAAGCTTGAAGGCTATGTAAGCCCTCCAAAAGGTTAGAGGGCAAAGAACAACTCTAAAACTGGCACATTTGTTTAAAGAAAAAGACTTGTCAATATTACAAGAGCCAGCTTGCTTTCACTTGGGACACGTTTTCTTAGGAGGCAAGGGATGTGGCCATGTGACTTGGACAAGCTGTTTCCCTCTGTCTCAGTGTCCCACCTGTGAGTGGGTAGTCTGACGAAGCTTAATTACAGACATCTGAATAACGATCATGAACAGTGGCATCTAATTTCCAAAATAAAAACAGGAGAATGAGTATGTCTTTCACAACAGGACGTCAAGTCTACCTCAAAGATATTGGTAGCCTTGAGTCCACTGCTTCTCACTGAGTGCAACTGTGCCCCCCAGGGGACATCTGGGGAAGTCTGAAGGTGATTTTGGCTGTCACACCTGGGAGGAGAGAGAGGGAATGTTACGGGCACCTAGTGAGTAAGAGGTCGGGACCTTGCTAAACACTCTACGATGCACAGGACTCACACACCACAGCAAAGGTTTATCTGGCCCCAAAAGTCAATGCCTTGGTTGAGAAACCCTGCCTTAGAGCAAACCACGGATACTCATCTTTAGCAGGTAACAGGGCATTTACTACCCACCTGTAAACCTACAGACTTCCCGACTTACACAGCTAATCCTGTGGCAGGAATGAAATAGAGAGCGTGTGACCATCTGGTAGTACCTAGGTTTGCCCCTCAAGTCACATGAGACAGTGCTAGAGACTGACATTTTCTATATTGGAGGTCTTTGGCAAGCCACCAGTTTTCTAACCTAAAAAGTCTAAGCAGCATTATTACAATACACATAATAACACGACAATTCTGCTTTTATAGAGAAATTCGATGTGGGAAAGGAGCTTATCTGACATCAGAAGCAAATGCTTTGAACACATCACATCTGCTGGTTCGACTGTCAAATCTTGACAGCTGGAGACGTAGGAAGGTAGACAGGAGAGAACAGACCAAAGTTACGGGCCTGCTGAGTCCTCGGGGCTAACCATAATACACTTCGTACTGCCCTGGGTCCAGGGGTGTGTTCTAACACCCTCTCAGTCACTTACGGTCCATAGACAGACCAAGTATAAATTCACAATTACCAGCAAGTGTACCAAAAAAAGGCAGAGTTAAGAAACTTAAATGCGAGCCCTACCTGGTCTTTTTCTTCTTCATCGACAGAATCATCCGATTTTGCTTTTTCAGGGTCTTCCTCAGGTTTCCGTTTGGCAGGCCTGTCACACACACACACAGTAAAGCCAACTGTTAGCTCACCAGACCCTAGACCTCCAGTGGGCACGAAACAACTCATATTCCTCCCTACCAAGAGCACCCTCTCTTTGGAAAGATTCAGGGCATGGTCCCCTCTTCCCTCTGAGAAGCCCTTTTTGCCAGGACATTAAAAGAAGCTTCGAGCTTAATGTTTCTTTGGATGACAGGTTTAGCATACCACCATTTTGCAAACCTTAAGAAATAATGGATCTAGACTTTGATCAGTGGCTGCTAGAATCACCGAAGAGACATTACATGCCTCTGATGGACAGCCCCATGCCGTCAATGAAGTCTCACAAAATAAAGCTGGAATCTGATCAAGACTCTAGACCTAACTACCAGTTTACAGAAAACTGGAGGCAAGGGAACACACTAACCACCAAAACGATGCGGTCAGCCAGACCTAGAAGCTATTAGAAAAAAAGACCTATTTTCTTTAAATCAATGGCAAGAAGATAAGGAATCTATCACTCGAAAGGCTTAAGGAGCAAATCAACCAAACTCTGTTACACAAGGGGAAGAATGAACACTGCTATATATTTGTTAGTAAGGAACTGTTACACTTTATAAGGCCTGTTTTGTCTTCTTCAAAAGACTGTTTGCTAGATGTTAGCCATTATGGCAAAATATGAATAAAAAACTTGTCAGAGAAAGAGACCTTGTCATCTAGAAACACAGTATGTGTGGATAAGATGACATGTCCGATTTGTTTCAAAGTAATCCAACTGGGAGGAGATGGGTGTGTACGGAGCTGTAATCCATTTGGAATAATTTTCACTTGGAGCGTATGGGGGTATAGATGAAACAACAGCCAGGAGATGTTAACTGTTGACACTGGGTGATAGGTACACAGGGGTTCATTTTACCATCCTTGGTAATTCTGTGTATGTACATTTGAAGTTTCCTATGTGAAGAGTAAAAACGGATGAGATCTTCAGAAATGCTGTTCACGAATGTCTAATAACAGAATATCAAAAGGAAAACCGAAGCAATGTGGAAGTCAGAATTACTAAGTTACATCCTACTAATTTATATGTGTTTTACCAAAAACCGTTGGCCCCTAAAATGGGGGCTGTCCATTCATTATATACTGACCTCCTTGTGAAATGAGATGTGATGGTGGTCTGCCTGGTAGTTTGCCTTCTAATCCTGGGGCTAGATGAGACTTCAGCTGCTTAAAGAAAAAGAAACAAAAAAGCCACTATGAATAAAGAGTTCACAGCCAAGGTACAGTTCTTCAGCATTACCAAGCTGGTGCAGAGACCAGGTTCTGAGGATTAAGTAACCTTCTCTTCTTATTCTAAGCAACCACCATCTTGATAAACTCATCAAATTAGCACCTGCCAGTCTGCTGGGCCATTTTAACACAAGCTCTTGTATGAGGGGCCCAACCCTGAGACGCACAAGGAAACAGAGCCTCCGTTTATTTCGTCAAAAGATGAAGTGGCCAAGCACCTGACCTGAGCTCAAGTCCCATGCTCTTTTTTTTAAAAATTCCAGAAGAGTTACTCTGACTACAAGTGGGGAAGGAGTCTAAGAATAAATGTTTAGCTTAAACAGGCATGTAACTTACAAGTCATAGATATCAGCAGCTCCTGTTATCTTATACCTCATAAATTCAACCGCATTTGGGGATCTAATGCTCTACAACTTGGTTGAAGACAAAAATTTAAAGTATATATCTAAGCTAGTTAGACGTATACACAAGAGGGAATTCCACGGCGGTCCAGTGGTTAAGACTCGGCACTCTCACTGCCAAGGGCCGGGGTTCGATCCCTGGTTGGAGAACTAAGATCGTACAAGCCGAGCAACACAGCCATCCCCCCACCAAAAAAAAAGGATACACAAAAAACAAGTACTGCCGGTGGAGGGGTTGTGTGTGGGGGGAACAGACAGACCCTATGGCGCCAAGTCTGTCCTCCCCTTAGGTGGTACCAGATTCCAACGAGGTCAAACGAGTCAAGCGCTCTTACAGTTTGTTTCTCCATCGGACTTGCTTCTCCTGGGCATGCAGAGTTTGGAAACAGGTTTGGGGGACTTGTTTTCCTCTGCTATTTCCACTCTGCGCTCCTCACCACTTGTCTGGCTCCCGTTTTCTAGACAGCCGTTCACTTCCCAACTGAAAGCATGAGCTCTGTTCTCCAAGGACAAATCTTTATTTAAAAGGGATCTGACTTGAGCCAGGTAGCCCTCCTACAGCAGGAAAGGATCATTTAAGTAGCAGTGAATGTAAACAAGGGGCCATGAGAGAATAAGGAAACACATGCGCTTCCTTCATAACTATCAGGGAACAGGGAGAGGTGGGATTATTCTGCCTCCCTGGTCACAGACAAGTTACATGGGAGGAAACGTTTTCTAGCCGCCGGGATGCTGACGACTTACCTCTGATAACTCTTCTCTATGTAGTTTGGTTTTCAAGTCACATAACTGATTCTTTATTTCTGTCTGCAGAAATTCATGCAAGAGATTCCATTTCTCCTTCATGCATTCCTAAGGGAAGGACAGAGGTTTACAAGTCTCCACATTCCCAAGGTAGGAACCAATGGACTAATACACAAATCGTTACACTGCCTGGTCACATAACAATGACTGAATGGCAGGCAATGCTGAGTCGGCCAAAAAGAAAACTAAATATTCACAAGACATGTTCCTGATGTTTCCGTTAAGATCATATCACACCATCTCCAGAGTGGTGACAAATGGAAAGATTAGAGGTGAAACAGACACATGATAGAGTACTAGAACAACACTGATTTGCAAAAACAGTGTGACCAGGACAAGTTATAATCCAGACTTGATGGTACGGAACCCAGACTGGGAAACTCGATGAGTTACCAAAAGCTAACCCATAATAGCCTATTAGTACAGCACATTAGACAGAAACATCCACGTTATCCTCAACTTTAGGGAAAAGAGAGCCAATTCCACTTAATTTTGTTTTTATGAACTACATAGTATCTGTCAAATGGTCACATTTGATCATATATTTTGTTAAGGTGGAGATTACCTTACCTTTTCTGTTAGCTATCTCTTTCCAAATCTTTGAGCCTGGGGGAAGAAAAGGGAAGAAACAAACGCTTGTTCAGCAACATTGTCTACCTGTAAGAATGCCACACTTTAAAGAACTTTGGAAATAAGTTGAACAGGAATGTCAGAAAAAAATACAATGGTTTTTCCCTCCCCCAGTGTCTAGAATGCCCTACTGTAATGCCTGCACGTTAAGAAGTTATTTTCAATATGAATGAGGTCCCCCTTTTGGGGGGTGGTTTTCTGATGGTGGTAAGAGATGATATAGGAGCTCTAGAACAATATTCTTTCTCTCTTTTTTTTTTAACGTTATTTTAAAGACAGTGGGAAAAGGGAAGCAGGTCACACAGTTGGGTTCCTTCCCAAGCTAACTGACCTACTATAGGTGGTCTTCCTCCAGATGGACCTGACAAGGTTTCCTAGAAGGGCATACAGAGGTTAGAAAGAGTGGACCAGGGTGACAGGATGCTGTGGGGAACAGCCAGCTAACATTCCCAAAGGCCAGGATGGGGTGGTGGCAGCATGCTGAGGAGGAATATAGGGGATAGAGGCGGCCGCCTGGGGCGCAGCAGGGGCTCCCGGGGCAGCCACAGAGGCCTAGGAGGAGGAGGAGGTCGGCGAGGCGGCCGCCAAGTGGCAGGAGGCAGGAGGCCGGAGGCCGGGGAGCCGGGCCCAGTGCGCCGGTAAGAGGGGACGGCCGGTGGGGTTGTGGGCGGGGTCGGGTTCGCGGCTTCGTGGGACCGGGGCTGGTGGGGGGTCCGGGCCCCGAGTCAGAAGCCGCGAGCGCCGTGCAGGGCACGCGCGAGCCGCACGGCGGCAGCGCCTGTGCAGAACGGGCGGAGGGTGGCGGGGGCGTGCGCCTGGATGTGCACGTGGTGCGGGGGGTGGGTGTGTGTCCCTTGCTCCCTCTCTTTAAATAGGATGTGTTGTCTAACTGTTATGTATTAGTAACTTCCCAGATTTTACTGGTTTATCTGCAAGCTCTCAATGATAAAGATAATCTTTAAAGACTGTTGCTTTTTTGAGAGAAAAGGTAAGAGGATATTTAAAAAATAATGTTGCCCAAACGTAATGTTCATAGGCTGGCCAGTTAAATTAAGCTGATTGCAAGTTAATGTAAATTATTGTTGTAAGTTAAATAGGACTACAGCTTCAGTGAGTAAATAATTTTATTTGTTCTGCTGTGTGTATTGGTACCTTTTGTCTAGTATGCTAGCCATTATTGAAAATGAAGTGTTGAAGTTTCCCAAATATTGTTGAACTATTTTTCCCTTCAATTCTGTCTGTTTTTGCTTCATATATTACGGGGTTCTATCTTTAGGAGCATATGTTTAAATGTTTACAGTTATTATCTTTCTGATAGATTGACCCTTTTATCCTTGTATAATGTCCGTTTTTGTCTCTTATGACAGTTTTGCCTTGAAGTCTATTTTGTCTGATATTTGTATAGCCACTCTAGCTCGGTTTGGCGAACTGTTTTGAATAGAATATCTTTTTCCATCCTCTTACTTCATTTTAATGATATTTTTATCTTTGAATCTAACATGTCTAGTGTAGACAGCATGTAGTTGGATTTTTAAAAATCTATTCTGCTAGTCTCTGACTTTTTGATTGAATTGTTTTGTTTAATCTATTCATATTTAATGTTATTATTGATACAGTTGGATATTTGTATCTGCATTTTACTTTCTGTTTTCCACATGTCTCATGTATATCATTCCTCTATTCCTCGTTTACTGCTTTCTTTTGCACCAAGTGAATACTTCTAATGTAACATTTAAATTCCTTTAATGATTTTTTTCACTTTTTTGTAGTTATGTCCTTAATGGCTGCTCCAGGGCTTACCATATACCTTTTAGTTCATTGGAATCTGCATCAGATAAGTTAATTCCAATGAGATATAGAAACATTACTCCAGTACGCTCTAGACCCCATTTCCCCTTCTTGCGGCATTGTTGTTATACATATTACATCCATATGTTACAAAACCAGTAACACATTGTTATAATTATTACCTTATATAATTTTATATCCTTTAAAGAATATGAGAGAAGAAAGAAGAGTAAGCATATGTTTGTGGCTTTTGTTACAAGAGCCTTCTTATTCCTATTTCTAGTTTTTTTCATTTGTTTTTGGGTATTCCCCATATAGAGTTATTTCCTTAGACTAATACAGTTTTGCTCCCACTCACCTCCTTTTTGCTGTTATTGGCAAATGTATTATTGGGTCTATAACGTATAGAAATATAATTATGCACATATTGTTTTGTACAGTTGCTTTTAAAATCAGTTACTGGAAGAGAGGCTGTATCAGATATGATTGGCAAATATTTCTCCCATTCTGTAGGTTGCCTTTTCATTTTGTTGGTAGTTTCCCTTGCTGTGCAGAAACTTTTTAGTTTGATGTAGTCCCACTTGTTTATTTTTGCTTTTGTTGTCGAATCCAAAGCCTCATTCCCAAGACTTATGTCAGGGAATTTACCACCTATGTTTCTTCCAGGAGTTTTATGGTTTCAGATCTTACATTCAAGTCTTTAATCCATTTTGAGTTAATTTTTGTGTATGGGGTAAGACAGGGGCCCAGTTTCATTCTTTTGAATGCGGCTCTCCAGTTTTCCCATAACCATTTAAAGAAGAGATTGTTTTTTCCCCCATCGTACATTCTTAGCTCCTTTGTCATAAATTAATTGACCATATATGCATGGGATTATTTCTGGGCTCTCTATTCTGTTCCATTGAGCTATGTGTCTGTTTTTAGGCCAACACCATACTGTTTTAATTGGTATAGCTTTGTAATATAGTTTGAAATCAGGAAGTGTTATGCCTCTAGCTTTGTTCTTCTTTTTCGAGATTGCTCTGGCTATTTGGGGTCTTTTGTGTTCCCTTATGAATTTTAGGATTGTTTTTCCTATTCCTGTGAAAAATGCCATTGGAATTTTGATAGGGATTGCACTGAATCTGTAGATTGCTTTGGGTAGTATGGACATTTTAACTATTAATTCTTCTAATCTGTTAACAAGAACTAGCTTTCCATTTATTTGTACTGTCGATTTCTTTCATCAGTGTCTTACAGTTCACAGTATACACCAGACTACTTTCATAATGATGATGTTAACATAATAATGATGCCTTCCTATTTAGTTTTCACATTGCTTTCATCAGTATTTTCTTATTTGTTCTGTTCTTTCTCTCCATCATGGGACTATGCATATTTTATTTTTTGTCCCAGATTTTTGCAAGATGAACCAAACATAAAATCTCTAGGAGTTTTAAAGATACACCTTTCTCTAAGTTACATCAAATGTATTCTAAACTTTATTACTTCTACTACCCTCTTGTGATGGAGGCTAATGACGACTTTTCTTGTCTCCAGTGTTGGGTGGAGGTAATGAGATTCTTGTTCAGTGATTCTTCTAAGTTGGGGATTAGTGAGTCATTCAGCTGTGTGAGGCCCAGCCTATTATAAACAGTCTGTAAATATTAAATGAGGTGATGGCAGGGTCATTAATTCTATCTAGGTCTCCAGTCTTCCATTTCAGTGGTTATTTCTGTGTTAATACTTCCTCGGGTGTTTCAGATGATAATCCTTTCACATCGAGCTAATTATTTTGCTCAGGGTTACATTTTTGCCATGGCTATATCTGTGTTCAAAGTTTTTTACTAACTGGAGAAGACTCTCTGAACTCTGTTTACCCAGTGGGTCAGCAAAAGAGTATGGGATTTTCTCAAATTAAACCCTGCAAGTATTTTTCAGCTGTAGTTCTATTCCCCAAATTCTCATCGGTTGCAAAGCTATTTTCTTTAGGGTGTTCCTGGTATTTGTTATTTATATAGCAGATCTCATTCAGTCACATACCTTTAATCTGCCAGCATCTTATGGTTCTGAGAAACTTGCAGGAATGGTAGGAAACCTCTAGGTTTCAGGCAGTCTCTGCAATTTCTAGAATATAATGTGGATTGCCATTTTTTGGGTGCTGTCAAGGAGGTTTATGATATTTGAGTGCTGAAAGTGATCTTGAAAGGTCAGTTACTCCATTGTTTCATGAAAACTTATAAAAATTCGATTCAGGTGAGGACTGTTGACTACTGTTAAATTTGTTAGGTGAATGGTTGACGGGGAACTAGAAATTTGTAGTGGACCAAAATAACACTACACAGACAATTTCCTAGATGTAACAGGGAAAACATATCCATACAGTGGGTGGATCAGGCTTCATCATCCAAAGTCATTGGTTAATCTTAGCTTTACTTATGTTGGCTTAGCCATTTATCGTCTGTCATTTGATGTGATGTAACATAAGGTTCAGAGCACCATCTGTGATGTATTTTAGCCAAAACCTACCTGACTCTGTTGGGTGTTTAGATTAAAAAAATTTTTTTATCCACTCTTTCCTGTAAACTGATATACTAACACCACAAGGAAGCAGCCAGACAGAAGATGGGTCCTTTTGCATTCTACCTGTACTGGTCTCTTCAGTAAATCAATGTCATAAAAATAGAGGTTGTACTAGATTCAAAGAGACTTAAGGGACAAGCACTGAGATACAACGCATGATCTTGAATTGGATACTGGCTTAGACAAACCAACTGTAAAGGAAATTTTTTTGTCTGTTAGGGAAATTTGGAAATAGTCTGGATGTTATATGAAATGAAATTTACTGAAATGCAGAAGTGGAGAATATTGATGAAAAACTCTGGTTACCAAAAAAAAAAAAAGTATATATAAATATTTACATAGTAAAAGATCTGGAAGTATATACACTAAGGTGTTAGTAGTGGTACTCCCAGGTGATGGGAATGTGGGGTTTTAATATTTTTACTTGTCTTTCCCTCCTAATTTTCTGCAATGTACAACCCGTTTCTGTGTTAATAAAAACTTACTTTTAAAAAGTCTAACTCATCCTATACGGATGGATTATTTTAATATATTTCACAAATTCTTTTCTTGGTAAGGATTTTATAATCTTTGGGATACTCCTTTGAATTGTATCTTTAGATTCCATATATATCTTTTTTAAAATTTAATCTTTTATTATGGAAAATTTCAAACACATATTAAAATAGATAGAATAATATAATGAATTTCCATGTACTCATCATCCAGCTTCAGAAATGATCAATTATGCCCAGTGTATTTCATCTCTACCCACCATTCCTCTCCGCCTATTATTTTGAAGCAAACCCACATGTCATATCTTTGCAACCATAGATAGTTCAATATTTATTTCTAAAAGATAAAAACATTAAAAAAAATGGTATCACACCAAACAATAAGTAAATAAAATAACAGTATTTCCTTAATATAAGAAAATATCTTGTTCACATTTCTTCAATAGTCTTATAAGTGATTTTGTCTAGTTATAGTGTTTGAATCAGAGTACAAATAACTTCCCAACATTACAATGGTTACGTGTCCATTAAGCTTTTTTTTTTTTTTTTAACATCTTAATTGGAGTATAATTGCTTTACAATGGTGTGTTAGTTTCTTATTAAGCTCTTTTAATCTATAGGTTTCTCCCTCCTCCCCCATCATTTATTTTCCCTTGCAATTTATTTGTTGAAGAAACTAGACCCCTTTATCTTTTGTAATTTCTCACATTCTGCATTTTTCTGCATGCCCTCTTAACATTTTAATGCCCAAGTCTGGAAACTGTTCTCTAGAATGCATCTGAGTAGGTTCCCATTTAAAGCTTATAAAATATACTTACGGAATGTGTTTGTAAAATCTGTAAGTTGGAAGAACTAATTTCCATCCTAAAGTCTTTTGAATTTAAGACTCTTATAGCCTTGATTATTTCAGTAAGAAGAAACCACTCTTGAAATAGGATTACATTGGGGGTAGACTTTAGTGATTCAGTTACACTGATTTTAGGTAGGATCTCATCAGATTTCGTTTTCACAGCTAAATGAAGAGTTTACGCTGAAAGTACATTCTGATATAAGGGGGTTCTCTTGAAATATTATTTAATACTTGCATAGAGCTTGGTTTATAAGATGTGCTCTTTATCGTGATACCTATGTACTAGTTTTTTGTTTTGATTTGTTTTTAAAAATTTTTACTGCTAAGGCTACTAAGGTTAAGATTTCCACTGCCTGCTTATCGATTTGTCTCTCATGATTGCAGGTCGAAGATGACAGTGATGCAGAGACCTATGGAGAAGAGAATGAAGAACAGGGAAACTATTCTAAAAGGAAGATAGTTTCTAACTGGGATCAGTATCAAGATACTGAAAAAGAGGTCGATAATGAAAGTGGAGAATCACAGCGGGGGACAGATTTCAGTGTTCTCCTCAGCTCTGCAGGTATGAATTCCAGTTGCACGCGTACTGCTTAGTGCTCTGAAAGTTGCATAGGCATCTGTGTTCCTTTTTAAATAGCATTTTAATAACTAGAAATTCGTTGTTTGTTCTTTGGATTTTACATCCAGGTAAAGGACAGTGTGTCTAATGGTTGGCAAGGAAAAAGTGATATTTCTTTCAATGGAAATCTGGGTTTCCATGTACTGATGTAGACAGACTTAAGTCCTGGTTGAAATGGATAAAAGGTTTTATAGGAATGAAAAATGCTAAACTATGCCCCTCTGAATTGGGTAGGCTGAGAAACAGAAGTGTTTTCTTTGATTTCAGAGGAATTAGTACTGAAGTTTATACAAAGCTTTACAAAGTTTCTAGCATATACATTCTTTTTCCTTTTACATATTAGTGGGTAGGCACATATTGGAGCCATATGTGTCTGAACACCGATACTTTTCTTTGTTGGTTTTGGACAGTCTTCTCTGTCAGCAAGGTGAGAAACTCATGCCTTCTTTGACCAGCTGTTTAAGATTGACTCTGTTGAGCAACGCACAGCAGTGTGAGGCCTGAGAGTAGTAACAGGAAATGGGCCAGAGCTGGTTGTATAGAAGGCTATTCCCTACCAGCGTGTGGCATAAGAATTCAAAGGATAAATGGTGGATAGACTTTTGGTTTTCAGGAGTTACGGATGGGGAGTGGGTGGGAGGTGGATGTGCTTATAAAAGGGCAACACGAAGGATCACTGCGGTGCTGGTACCGATCAGTATCTTGATTGTGGTGGTGGACACACAAACTCCTATATACACACACATAAAAGTGAGTGCAAATAAAACGGGAAATCTAAAGAAGATTGGTGGAGTCTATCTATGTCAAATGTCAATTCCTGGTTGGGATATTATACTATAGTTGTGCAAAATGTTATCATTGGGGCCAACCGTGTAGGAGATCTTGCTGTATTATTTCTGATGACTATCTGAATTTACAATTACCTCAAAAAAGTTGCCAGGTTAAAAAAAATTTAAAGGATGAAGCTATGAGAAACAGAGAAATAAAGTGAAAGTAATATTTTCAGGTAGTTGGTTTTGAATTTCTTCTTCTCCCCGACTTTTATGTTGCTGTTGAGTTGTACCTATCTCTTTTCTCATCTGCCTGTATTTTTGAATGCCTGCACCAAACTAAGTATCATAAAGTGATGAATTGTCTTCCAAGTTAATAGAATAAACCCTTCGAGTAGGAAACGAAGAGGTAAGTGGAGACAGTATTAGATTTGGGTAGGAGAGCAGATTCAGCCTGGGGTCATTATGTTTATGCCACGTAGCGTAATCCCCTTGTGTGGATGATGGCATCCAACTCGTTGTTCAGGGACTGGTAGCTCATCTTTTTGCCACTCAGATGAGTGTTTCCCTCTTATTACCTGCATTTTGGCCAGTTATGGATTGATAAGCACTTTTATTCAAGATAGGAGAAGGATAAAATGTGGGCTGGTCAGTTTCAATTTTTATCAGCTGTTCCACTAAAAGATTTAGGGGGCAAATTGAAGTAGTGCATAAAATTAACATGTGGACTACCTACCAGTGGATTTAACTGAATCAATTGTGTAGTCAAGTTACTAGGACGGTATCTGGCAATAAAAGAGACTGCATGAATGTTTGAAAGCAATTCAGAATGCTAGTCTAATCCAACAGTTATGCACATTGGCTTATGATTTTGGTTATTTATTGTAGCGTTTTATTTATAACTTAAAGCCTGGCATGGTTTGGGTCTTATATGTAGATTTTTCTTGTAGTCTGTCTTTGCTTACTGATTTCTTAAGCGGTTTGTTTATCGGTGATTAGTTTCTTGGGAGATGACAACTGTCACATCTTGATATGTGCTTACATTTCTTTCCCACTCTGCTGCTGATCTATCATTTTCTTTTCACTATAGCATAAGCCTGAGAAGAGCTGCCTTGCTTTCTTCCTCTATGGTGGGGTAGGCTATATTGGATTACTTTTGAGAAGTGGCGTTCATTCTGTGATCATAAAATATTAAGAATGTCCTCTAGATAGGCTGACCATATTCCTTGGAATGATGGTGATTTTTAGTATACTGTCCTTACTTGTATAAATAAATATACAACCCAGAAAAAATATCACTGACCATACTCCTTGGAATGATTCTGATTTTTTAGTATACTATCCTTGTTTGTATAAATAAATATACAACCCAGAAAAAACATCCTAGACGTGCACATCGTAAACTTCCCTAGCTATTGCCAAAATGCTCTCCAAAGAGGAGATGAGCTGAACTTCCTAGTGTCCGCCGTCTTTGCCAATACATAGCACTGTTAGACTTTTAAAAAAAAATTTTATTGTGGCCACTTGATTGAGTGGTATCTAGTTGAGGTTCCTTCAATTATTGGAGCACCCACCATTTCCAGGTACCGTTTCAGAGGCTGAGCATACAGAAGTGAAACAGAACAGACACAAACACCTGCCTCGTGGAGTTGACATTCTAGAGGGTGGAGACACAGAATAAAGAAAAGGAAACTATATAAGATGTCAAGTGGATATAATTGCTTAGGGTAGAAATGAAGTGAGGAGGGGCCGTCACAATTTTAGAAAGGTGGCCAGAGAAAGTCTTACCGATAAGATGACAGTTGAATAAAAGACCTGAGGAAGGTGAGGGAGCAGGCATTGAGGATATCTGTGGGAAGAGTGTTCCGGGCAGAGGCAGGAGCAAGTTCAAAGGCTTTGCGATAGGAGTAAAGGAAACAGCAGAGAGGCCAGCGTGGCTGGAGCAAAGTGAGCAGGTAGGCGGTGAGGTCAGAGATGCGTCACGTGGCCAGATCACCTGGAGGCTTGTAGACCATTATAAAGATGTTGGCTTTTACTCAGAGTGAAATGTGCAGCCACTGGAGGGTTTTGAAGAGAAGAGTGATATAGCTAACTCTTGTTTTAACGGGATCACTCTGGCTGCTGAGTTGGAAGAACCTGAAGACTGGTGAGGGAGGGAGCAGGTAGACCAGTGAGGCTATTGAAATTCAGTTGTTCCTCGGTATTCATGGGGGTTTGGTTCCAGGACCCCCAGTGGATAACAACATCTGTGGATGCTTAAGTCCCTTACGTAAAATGGTGTAGTACAGCTAGTCCTCTGTTTCCGTGGGTTCTGGATCTGCAGATTTCTATCTGTGGTTGAATCCGCGGATGTGGAACCTGCAGATATGAAGGGCCGACTGCAATGCAGACAAGCACTGATGGTGGCTGGGGCTAGGGGTGGTAGCGGTGGAGGTGGTGAAACGTGGTTGAGTTTCGGATCTATTTTGGAAGAACTGCAAATGTAGGGTATGAGATCGGACTTGCAAATGTGGTGTATGAGATTAAAAGATGCACAAGGATGACGCCAAGATTGCGGCCTGCAGAGCTAGAAGAAGGGGTTTGACATTAAATGAGATGGATAAAACTGTAGGAGGTGCTCAGTTTGCACGTGTTAAAATTGAGATGCCAGTTAGACATCTGTGTTAGTCAAAATCCTGTAGGAAATAGACGGTACACTCAGTATAATTATAAAGAAGTTTTAACGAAGGAATCATTTACAAAGTTACAGGTAGCATGTAGGGAAAGCACAAAGATAGTACAGCATTGGGAGGGCAGGTAAAGGCAGAGATGTTACCACCCCTGTTACTAGAACTCTGAAGGAGAGCTTCATGTGAGAAGTTTGCCTTGAGAGGATGAATCGCCTTTGGTCTAAAGATGTAGCCAGCAAAGGTGACTCTCCAGGGAGAGGGACAGGGGAAGAAGTGCTCTGGTCTTAGACTCCTTTTTTCCTCCATTCTCCTGCCAAGGCTCCCCATAAGCCTAACCTACTGGAAGTCAGAAGGCAAGGGAAGCCTGAAGCTGTGATCCATGTAGATCAACCTCCTAGGGCAGAACAGAGAGGGGACGGGTGGAGAGTGAATCTGGAGTGGTAACTGCAAGAGACCCAGCACAACATCCAACAGGAAATATTGGAAATATCGGAAATATCAAGCATGTTGTTGGATAAAGGTATCTGGGGTTCGGGACCCGGGTTTGGACAGGAGATATACATTTGGGTGATGCCAGATGGTGTTTAAAGTTATGAGAATGCATGAGATGACCAAGGGAGTTATTGACTAGAAAAGTACTGAGCCCTGGGTACCACAGTGTCTAGAGGTTAGGGAAATGAGAAAAGAACCAGCAAAGGAGAATGAAGAAGGAATGAAGGAGTGTTTCCAGGAAGAAAGAGGGATTTGTGTCAAACACAGCTGATGAGAGCCAAGAATTGACAGTTGAATTTAACAACATAAGGTTACTGGTGATCTTAGCGACAGCAGTTTTGTTGGAGTGGTGGGATAAATTCTTTCTTGGATTCAAAAAGAATATGGAAGGAGAGACATTTGAGACAGAAAGTATAAACAACTATTAATATTGAGGAATTTTGTTTATAAAGGGAAGGAGAATAATGGGCTGGTGGAGGAAGTGGGTCAAAACATATTTTTTAAACATGGGAGAAGTAATTGCATGTTTATTTGTTGATAGAAAGATCCAGAAAAGAGGTCAAAAATAACGTGAGAAGAGGTGAGAATTCCTGGATCTGTGTTCTTTGGTCCACATGAGGTGATGGAATCGTTTGTACAGATGGAGCAATTGCCCACTGCCAGGGGCTGGGGCAGTTTTTCAACTGTAATTGGAGGAAACCCAGAATATTTGGGCATAGGTATAGGTAGGTGGGTAGATGTGATGGGGGCTTGAGGAAGTTCTCTTCTGGTTGCTTCTGTTTTCTTAGTGAAATGAGAAGGCTGTCAGTGAGAGTCAGGGAGGAGGTGTTGGAAATGTGAGGAGAGAGTAGAAGTTAAGAAATAGTTATCTATAGAAAACAAACTCATGGTTGCCAAAGGGGAAGGGAGGGGGATAAATTAGGAGTATGGGATTAACAAGTACGAACTACTATACATAAGATAGATAAGCAACAAGGATTTACTGTATAGCACAGGGAACTAGATTCAGTATCTTATAATAACCTATAATGAAAAATAGTCTGAAAAAATATATAACTGAACCACTTTGCTGCGTACCTGAAACTAACATAATATTGTAAGTCAACTACATTTCAATAATAAAAAAATACTAAAAAAAAAAAAAAAGAAACAGCTGTCTAGACAGTGGGAAATTGACTGAAATAGGAAAATGGGGTTTGGTTGCTGGGTGCTAATGGATGCCCACAGGAGGTTGATGGTCATGAATTTAAGGTGAGAAAAGGCGTGTTTTTCCCCCATTCACATTCTGCTGTATGGGTGCAGGTATGGAGGGATGGAGAGTAGGATTTAATCATGATTATACTGTTGTTCAGCCAAGCAAATGCAATGAAGTGAGAAACAGAAAAGGGGTGATTAGAATGATTGCCATTGCATTCAGGCTGGGTAAAGAGAGACGTGCAGGCATGAGAGAGGTGAGGGGCAGAGGAAAGATAGTGGGATCAGTGGACTGTAGATTTCTCTGTGCAGAAGGATTGTTGACCTCCTTGAAAGGGGTATGAGTCGGAAAGGGGGGGAGTGGTGGCCACAGAGTGGAGCATTTCAAGTTTGGGTTTAGTGGGGCAGAGGTTGTAAATGATGATAATGATATACTCTAGTATAAAAGCGTGAGTGAGTGGCTCTGAGCTGGCGTGGAGGGCTGGGTTGCTGCATTTCCTTGGCTAACTGTTGAGGTTGAGCATCTTTTTTTGCTGTGCTAGCTTGCTTCTATGAACTGCCTGCACACATCCTTTGACCATTTGGCTTGTTTGTTTCTTATTGACATATATTTTTAATATATTCTTGACATACATTTTTAATATATTCTTGATACTTATCTTTTGATGTTTATTTTTACAGATATCTTCTATCATGGGATTTTCTCTTACTTTTGTAATGGTATCTTTTAGTGCATGGTTTTATGTTTTAATGTAATTGAATTTATCAACTTTCTGTCTTACAGTATGTGTTGTTTTGTGCCTTGTTTGGGAAGTCCATCTTTCCCTCAAGATCCCAAAGATATGTTCTCTTGTATTTTCTCTTAAAAATTCAAATTTTGCTTTGTTTTCTGAAGCGTGTTAAATTTTATCAGTTGCTACATTCTTTCACAAACTTTAAAAAAAAAACGTTATTGAGGTATTATTGAAATATACAAAGCTGTTCATATTTCACATACACAACTTGATGAGTTTGGGGATTAAGTTTGCACCTGTGAAATAGTTGCGGCCATAGAATGTCCATCAGCCCCCCAAATTTCCTCCCATCTGCTTTATCTTATTATTAATTTTGGTGGCAAGAACACGTAAGATCTACCCTCTTAGCAAATTTTAGGTATACAATACAGTCTTGTTAGCTACAGGTACTCTGCTGTGTAGTAGATCTCTACTGCTTACCTATCTTATATAACTGAAACTTTTACGACCATTTTTAGATTAATGGAATGAGGTGGCATAGTTACTCCAGCTTGCATTTCAGTCTTCTAAAGAGTATATAACTTTTGATTCTATCTTCTACTTTTCTTTTAGTGTATAATTTCTTTCCTAACCAAAATTCGAAATAACTTATCAAGACTGAAAATTTAACTCATGACAGTTCTACACTTCTGAATGAGTAGGTACAAATATTAGCAAGGGTGAGCTCTAGGGTGAGGCGCCAGCCAACTTTTGTAGCTTCATCTCTCTTGTGTGTGGGCACCCGCTGCTGCCCCAGATGCCTTGACTCATCCTCCCCTATCAACTACTGCGCCCACGAGCCGCGAGCCTAGAGCCCGTGCTCCTCAACAAGAGAAGCCACTGCAATGAGAAGCCCGCACGTCGCAACGAACAGCAGCCCCCACTCGCCACAACTAGAGAAAGCCCACACGCAGCAACAAAGACCCAGTGCAGCCAAAAATAATACATAAAATTATTCTTTTTGAAAAACACTTTGTATTATAGAAACCACATGAAAATAATACAGAGAAGGGTTCAAACATCCATCATCCAATCAGTGTGGCGAAACAGGTGTTTTTTTTCCGAATCCTTTCTGTCCCTTTCTTACATTCATACATAGTTAACACTGTTCACTGCTTCTAATTATCTACTCTGTGGTTAGGTACAGTGCTTGGTCTTGAAGATTGAGAAAAAAAGAAAAGAAAAAGAAAAAAGCCACAGTCCTTGCTCTCAAGTATCAATAGCTCATTTCCCAGAAGGACGATTGTAACTCTGTAAGCAGGAGATTGCACTATTGTGCTGAGTGCAGTGAGAGATTCAAGGTGAAGTCTGGAAGGAAGAAAAGTTGAACTGCCTCAATGAGTCACCCAGGGCTTCATGAGAAATAGACCCAGGAGCCAAGTCCTGATGGTTGAGCAGGACTTTGCCTGGTAAGTGGGACTAGAGAACTGCTGAAGGGTTGTCAACTGCAATCTTGAACAAAGTAACGCAGAGCACAGTTCTAAGTACTTCCCATATGGCACTTCCTTTAGACCTCACAGCAGCCTTATGAGGTACTACTCGTGTCATCCCTGTTTCACAGATGAGGGATCTAAGACGGAGACGTAAAGTAACTTCCAAATCACACAGCTAGTGAGTAATGGAATGATTGGAACCCAGGGCAGTCTGGCTTCAGGTTCTATGCTGTTAACCACTGTACTCAGAAAACCATTCTGTAGAGGAGAATCAGAATTCCAGGCAGCCATCAGGAAACTACTGGAAGAGTCCAAGCCACAAATCATTAGGGCCTAAATTGAGAGCTAAGAAGGAAGATAATGGGACAGATAGGAGATGGGAGAACTGATAGGACTCCGTGTCCAATTCTAAGTGGGGAGGTCAGAGTGAGAAGTTAGGGGTGATGCCCAGGTTTCTTGCTTGAGTGACCAGGTAGCTAATGATGCTATTAGCCAAGAGGGGAAATACAGGGTTGGGAGAGGAGATGTGTCAGGATAATAGGATTTTTTTTAAACACTGTATTCTATTATATATTTTTCTCTATTCATTGTCTGAATAGTTAACATTTTTGTCAATAGACACTGTCACTTCTCACACAGTACATCAATTTTTCCCTCTCTACTCTTCTCCAGCCTTTCCCATTTTTCATTCCTCTGCATCCTATTTTTTTCTCTTTTTTTTTAACCTTATCTTTTTTTGTGAAATTAACACTGTCAATGGCACTCAGAATTAAGTTATTCATCCTCATGCTCAAATTCATAATCCCACCCCTAGAGAAACACTAAACAAGCAGATGGGAGTAATAACAAGAATGTTATCCTTTTCTCTGCACCCCATAAAGGAACCAACAGGAGAACCCCTTGGACAACCTGAGCCCCCATCCCCTATGTGACCAGGAACCGTAATGGTTTGGTACATTCTCTCTTCCTGATTCTACGTGCAGTGACATAAAGTTGGTTGCTTGAAACGGGTTACAGTGGGAACTTTAACACCACGGAACTTGGCAAAATTCTGCAAATCAGGACATTGTTTCTACCCCCATCAGTGGGGGTGGAAACAGGTTGTTAAATATTTATCAACACACCACAGATTCAGGCTGTCACCAAGATGAAGATCCACATATTAATCTCACGCCAGACAGCACAAATCAGGGCTTCTCAACTCCGGCACATTTAGGACTTGGTAATTTTTTGTGGTGGCGGTGGCTTGTCCTGAGCATTGTAGAATTTAACAGCATCCCCAGCCTCCAGCCACTAGGTGCTACCCACTGACGACCCTCCCTCCCCCCAGTTATGACAACCAAAGATGTCTCCAGACATTTATCCCAAGGGGCAACATCACCCTGCCTGAGAACCACTAGCAAAAATGGATTTAACTGTATAACTATCCCTCAAGAAGCCTCCAAAATGATGACATTGAAAAGATCAGTGGGAGGGGGGGGCGGGGGGGGGGTGAGAGCAGGAATTCCCTGGCAGTCCAGTGATTAGGGGTCCAACTTTCACTGCCAAGGGTATGGGTTCAATCCCTGGTCGGGGAAATAAGATCAGTGGGTTTCAGATTAAGGCAACTTCGTTAGAGCACAGAGAGACTTGTTTGTGGATAGTAAAAGGTAACATTTATTTAACATTTACTTTGCGCCTGGCACAATTCCAAGCACGTTACACACACTAACTCATTTAACCTTCATTACTATTTCTAGGAAGTAAATACTATTATTCCTATTTTACAGATAAGAAAACTGAGTCACAAAGGAGTTCAATCATTTGCTCAAGCTAATGAGTGACAAAACTGAGATTCATACCCGGTCAGTCTGGTTTCACAATCTGTGCCCTTATGTCTATGCTGCGGATGCCATCAGAAGTCCAGGGACTACATTACTCTGCCCTCCCCATCTATGAGTTCAAGGTTTTTTCAATTCAACCAGGAGTGTTTAGGATACGGAGAATTTGAAGGTCTCCTGCTAACACTTCCTAATTGGAGGACATCACTGACAGAAATCCTTTTAACCAGGATGTTGAGAAAGAATGCTTTCCTCATTTGATTCTGATCCACGTGGGAAAAGTGTCTGTCATCGAGGATGAAAATGGCACACAAGTACCTACTGCATTGCAAAAAAAACCCCAAAAAGCAACAGAGAGCTTTTAGTTTTATAAATAACAAAGGGAAGGAGGATTTTCTGCAACTGCTTTGACATGATAGTCCTGATTTTAAATATATGCCATTGCATGAATAAAAAATTCAGTTCTCCCTTAGGTAGTATTCATGAGATATCTAAAACAAAGTCCTGAATTACATAGGTAACTCCTAAGAAAATAAACCTCCCTTTTTGCATATTTTATATATGCAAAAAATATATATGACCTAATATTTTTAAATAAAGCCAATTCCTTAAGGTAATAGTTCTCAAAGTGTGGACCAGCAGCATAGCATCACCTGGGAACTTATGAGAACTGCAAATTCTCAGCCCTCACCCCAGAATCAGCAACTCTGGGGATGAGGCCCAGCAATCAGGAGTTTCACAAACCCATTAGGTGATCGTGATGCGTGCCCAAGTTTGAGAATCACCATCTCAAGGTAGTATTGCTTAAGCAAGTCAGTTACTCTATAAAAATGAAGATTTTATACATAGCAAGTATATATAGAACAAATCTGTCATCAAGTTGTTTAAACAACTTTCAAGTTGCTAAAAAGTTAAGTTGTAATAAAGTTATATAGGGAAATACCGTTGTTCTAAAAACACGAGGTGATCTATAATGTGCACTAGACTGGTCAGTTTCCTTCATTTCCTGGTGAGCTGACTCTAAGAATTACTTCATACCTCTCTCAAATTTTACTTATTACCTGCCTTAATCCTAACAAGGGTAAATATGGCACACTTAAGTTTTGCATTTTTTCCCAACTCCATTTTTGTACACAACTCCTATCTTTAGGGACATCCTACCTACTATGGCCTTAAGATATTACAAACGTCAATACTTCAGTAATAGGAAATTTAACTCAACCCAAAACGAGAATAATTTTTTAATCTATGCACATGGGAATTCAAACTATACAGTTTTGTACTACAAATGCTAAAACAACAGAACAGCTCATAAAGACAGTAATTTAACTCCTGTAGCTAGGGTATCAGTAGAGTAAAAGTTTGCCCCCAAACCATTCCCTGCTCCAAGCTGTAAGACACTTCCAATTACGAATGACTGAATACGGCCGATTATATTGCTAGTAAAATTGAGACCTGACTGCTGAAACATTTACAGATTGAAAATTCAAATAGACGAAGGCCACCGACCCCTGATTCCTACACATATACAATGAAAGAGAACTATGCTATTAAAAAAAAGAGAGAACTATGCATCTGACCCCGCCCCCAAATACTATCCAGTCCAGCTCGTCGGGGTCATTCTTTCACTCCATGAACATTTATTATGTGCCTACTGTGTGCCACGCATTGCACAGGCAGTGAACAAAACTGACCCCCAAATCCCTTCCTTCTTAATAACAGGAATGTCTCCCTGGGAGGTTAGGCACTGGGAGACCAAGCCCTGGTTGTCCCCACCCCAAAAGGGTTAATCACACTGACACCCGCACCCAAACGGCCCCCTAGACTTGCGGACACAGAGCCGCGGCCGCTAGGTTCTTTCATAATTGGGCCAAGACCTCTTGGGCAGGCTGGGGAAGCCCATGGCCTTGACCCTCCAGGGCACCCCAGCAGACAGGGAGCAAGGGACGCACACCCACCCCCCGCGCCACGTGCACACCCCGGCGCACGCCCCCACCGCCCTCCGCCCGTCCTGCACAGGCGCTGCCGCCCTCCGGCTCGCGCGTGCCCTGCACGGCGCTCGCGGCTTCTGACTCGGGGCCCGGACCCCCCACCAGCCCCGGTCCCACGAAGCCGCGACCCCGACCCCGCCCACAACCCCACCGGCCGTCCCCTCCTACCGGCGCACTGGGCCCGGCGCCCCGGCCTCCTGCCTCCTGCCTCTCGGCGGCCGCCTCGCGGACCTCCTCCTCCTCCTCCTCCTCGGCTGCCCCAGGAGCCCCTGCCGCGGCCCCGGCGGCCGCCTCTATCCCCGCCGCCGCCGCCTCTCGCCACCGCCGCCGGGGCGCCGGCCCGCTCGCGGTCGCCATTCCCGCTAGGCCAGCCGCGGCCGGGTCGGCGTCCTCGACCGCCCCGAGCTCCGAGCTCCGCCTGCATCTGGCCACCGACGGCGGTGCTGAACGCGCGGGAGCCGGGCCGCCGCGGAGACGCCCTTGCCCCACCGGAAACGGGCCGCACGGAGGAGCCGCGACCGACGGGCCCCCGGTGACAGCGAGCGCGAGCGCGGCGTGCGGGGCCGGGTATGGAAGCTGGCCGCGGCGGGGGCGGGGTGGGGCGGGGCGGGGCGGGGCGGGGGCGGGGACGGGGGAGGGGGCGGGGCGGCCGGCCAGGGGCCTGGCAGGTGGGGCCGGAACCTGGTCTCCGGCAGGGCCGGGGGCTCCGAGGAAAGGGCTGACCAGTAGAAGCTGCAAGTGGGAGGGGTGTTTCTGGGGGAAGGGCCCTAGTAAGTAAAAGGATGGCTTATGAAATAAAGTTTATATAATATGAACTCGTTTTTTAATTAAAAGTAGAAAGACATACTGATACGGTGTATTTGCCTAAGAAAAGGTCTTAAAAAGTATATAGCAAAACATTCGTGTTACCGAGTCCAAGCTCCTGCTGCGCGCTGCAGGACAGGCCAGTGAATCCGAGAGATGACTGGTTGGGGCAAGGAGTAACGACTTACCTGGAGAGACAGCAAACCGAGAAGATGGTGGACTCCTGACCCCAAGGAACCAGCTGCCTGCGTTGGCATTCAGGCTTCTTTTATACTAAAACGGGAGAGAGCAAAGTCAAACATGTCCGGGTTCTGGTCAGCCTCCTCTTCCTCCTTGCAGTCATTCACAGGTGGGCCTGGTCAGGATGTTTCTTGTGAGCTAAAAGAAAAGGTATTCTAGAGCTTAATGCTCACGACCTGGGAAGCAGGGTTCCCAGAGATGGGCCATTATGTATAATTGAAGCTTACAGGCAACAGCCCTTTAGTGACTAACTTGTAATAGAATACAAAGGTTCTTCCCTATTACATTAGTGGTTAACTGTGGGGTGAGACTTCCACTGAGTTAATTCTTCCATTTTTTTTTCCTGTTTAGTCTCCCGATCTTCAAGAATGAATAGGTGTAATTTTTAAAGTTCCTTCATACCTCTGGGTTCAGGAGGAGGTATGAAGGAAGGGTGGGGTGCGGTCCTCAGGTGAGAGGTGTGGCCTGCCACAAGCCACTGGGAGTCCAGAGAACAGTGCAGCCTGTCATGGACAGAAGGGGCTCCCAGGATGTCAAAAGAATGTTTATAGAAATGACTGCTTCAGCTCACACTTATTGAGCACATGAGCATTTAATTCTCCTGTCAGCCCTGTGAGGTAGGTACTACTGTCATCCTTATTTTACAGATAAGGAAATAGCCCTAGAGAAGTTAAACCACTTGTCTGATGTGACACAGCTACGGTAGCAGTGGAAATGACATTCTAACTCAGGCAAGCTCAGTCTATCCATGTTTGTGTGTCAGTGTCATTTACTTAGTAGACAGTTTTGGGGACTCACCCATATTTTACGATTTAACATTTTGTTCCTTTTTATTGCTAAGCAGTAGTTCATTTTATGGATCCAGTCTACTTTAACCAAGGGGGAAAAGGGCAGTTTTATATGGATACATGGGAGCCATTTTTAACTTTGTATGACAAGGACTTCCCTGGTGGCGCAGTGGTTAAGAATCCGCCTGCCAGTGCAGGAGACACAGGTGCGAGCCCTGGTCCGGGAAGATCCCACATGCCAAGGAGCAACTAAGCCCATGTGCCACAACTACTGAGCCTGCGCTCTAGAGTCCACGAGCCACAACTACTGAGCCCGCGAGCCGAGAGCCCGTGCTCCTCAACAAGAGAAGCCACTGCAATGAGAAGCCCGCACGTCGCAACGAACAGCAGCCCCCACTCGCCACAACTAGAGAAAGCCCACACGCAGCAACAAAGACCCGATGCAGCCAAAAATAATACATAAAATTATTCTTTTTCAAAAACACTTTGTATTATAGAAACCACATGAAAATAATACAGAGAAGGGTTCAAACATCCATCATCCAATCAGTGTGGCGAAACAGGTGTTTTTTTTCCGAATCCTTTCTGTCCCTTTCTTACATTCATACATAGTTAACACTGTTCACTGCTTCTAATTATCTACTCTGTGGTTAGGTACAGTGCTTGGTCTTGAAGATTGAGAAAAAAAGAAAAGAAAAAGAAAAAAGCCACAGTCCTTGCTCTCAAGTATCAATAGCTCATTTCCCAGAAGGACGATTGTAACTCTGTAAGCAGGAGATTGCACTATTGTGCTGAGTGCAGTGAGAGATTCAAGGTGAAGTCTGGAAGGAA
Organism: Balaenoptera musculus; assembly: GCF_009873245.2. Classification (NCBI taxonomy): domain Eukaryota; kingdom Metazoa; phylum Chordata; class Mammalia; order Artiodactyla; family Balaenopteridae; genus Balaenoptera; species Balaenoptera musculus. The sequence continues at coordinate 31,564 of NW_023503244.1, forward strand.
GAAAAGTTGAACTGCCTCAATGAGTCACCCAGGGCTTCATGAGAAATAGACCCAGGAGCCAAGTCCTGATGGTTGAGCAGGCCTTTGCCTGGTAAGTGGGACTAGAGAACTGCTGAAGGGTTGTCAACTGCAATCTTGAACAAAGTAACGCAGAGCACAGTTCTAAGTACTTCCCATATGGCACTTCCTTTAGACCTCACAGCAGCCTTATGAGGTACTACTCGTGTCATCCCTGTTTCACAGATGAGGGATCTAAGACGGAGACGTAAAGTAACTTCCAAATCACACAGCTAGTGAGTAATGGAATGATTGGAACCCAGGGCAGTCTGGCTTCAGGTTCTATGCTGTTAACCACTGTACTCAGAAAACCATTCTGTAGAGGAGAATCAGAATTCCAGGCAGCCATCAGGAAACTACTGGAAGAGTCCAAGCCACAAATCATTAGGGCCTAAATTGAGAGCTAAGAAGGAAGATAATGGGACAGATAGGAGATGGGAGAACTGATAGGACTCCGTGTCCAATTCTAAGTGGGGAGGTCAGAGTGAGAAGTTAGGGGTGATGCCCAGGTTTCTTGCTTGAGTGACCAGGTAGCTAATGATGCTATTAGCCAAGAGGGGAAATACAGGGTTGGGAGAGGAGATGTGTCAGGATAATAGGATTTTTTTTAAACACTGTATTCTATTATATATTTTTCTCTATTCATTGTCTGAATAGTTAACATTTTTGTCAATAGACACTGTCACTTCTCACACAGTACATCAATTTTTCCCTCTCTACTCTTCTCCAGCCTTTCCCATTTTTCATTCCTCTGCATCCTATTTTTTTCTCTTTTTTTTAACCTTATCTTTTTTTGTGAAATTAACACTGTCAATGGCACTCAGAATTAAGTTATTCATCCTCATGCTCAAATTCATAATCCCACCCCTAGAGAAACACTAAACAAGCAGATGGGAGTAATAACAAGAATGTTATCCTTTTCTCTGCACCCCATAAAGGAACCAACAGGAGAACCCCTTGGACAACCTGAGCCCCCATCCCCTATGTGACCAGGAACCGTAATGGTTTGGTACATTCTCTCTTCCTGATTCTACGTGCAGTGACATAAAGTTGGTTGCTTGAAACGGGTTACAGTGGGAACTTTAACACCACGGAACTTGGCAAAATTCTGCAAATCAGGACATTGTTTCTACCCCCATCAGTGGGGGTGGAAACAGGTTGTTAAATATTTATCAACACACCACAGATTCAGGCTGTCACCAAGATGAAGATCCACATATTAATCTCACGCCAGACAGCACAAATCAGGGCTTCTCAACTCCGGCACATTTAGGACTTGGTAATTTTTTGTGGTGGCGGTGGCTTGTCCTGAGCATTGTAGAATTTAACAGCATCCCCAGCCTCCAGCCACTAGGTGCTACCCACTGACGACCCTCCCTCCCCCCAGTTATGACAACCAAAGATGTCTCCAGACATTTATCCCAAGGGGCAACATCACCCTGCCTGAGAACCACTAGCAAAAATGGATTTAACTGTATAACTATCCCTCAAGAAGCCTCCAAAATGATGACATTGAAAAGATCAGTGGGAGGGGGGGGCGGGGGGGGGTGAGAGCAGGAATTCCCTGGCAGTCCAGTGATTAGGGGTCCAACTTTCACTGCCAAGGGTATGGGTTCAATCCCTGGTCGGGGAAATAAGATCAGTGGGTTTCAGATTAAGGCAACTTCGTTAGAGCACAGAGAGACTTGTTTGTGGATAGTAAAAGGTAACATTTATTTAACATTTACTTTGCGCCTGGCACAATTCCAAGCACGTTACACACACTAACTCATTTAACCTTCATTACTATTTCTAGGAAGTAAATACTATTATTCCTATTTTACAGATAAGAAAACTGAGTCACAAAGGAGTTCAATCATTTGCTCAAGCTAATGAGTGACAAAACTGAGATTCATACCCGGTCAGTCTGGTTTCACAATCTGTGCCCTTATGTCTATGCTGCGGATGCCATCAGAAGTCCAGGGACTACATTACTCTGCCCTCCCCATCTATGAGTTCAAGGTTTTTTCAATTCAACCAGGAGTGTTTAGGATATGGAGAATTTGAAGGTCTCCTGCTAACACTTCCTAATTGGAGGACATCACTGACAGAAATCCTTTTAACCAGGATGTTGAGAAAGAATGCTTTCCTCATTTGATTCTGATCCACGTGGGAAAAGTGTCTGTCATCGAGGATGAAAATGGCACACAAGTACCTACTGCATTGCAAAAAACCCAAAAAACAACAGAGAGCTTTTAGTTTTATAAATAACAAAGGGAAGGAGGATTTTCTGCAACTGCTTTGACATGATAGTCCTGATTTTAAATATATGCCATTGCATGAATAAAAATTCAGTTCTCCCTTAGGTAGTATTCATGAGATATCTAAATCAAAGTCCTGAATTACATAGGTAACGCCTAAGAAAATAAACCTCCCTTTTTGCATATTTTATATATGCAAAAAATATATATGACCTAATTTTTTTAAATGAAGCCAATTCCTTAAGGTAATAGTTCTCAAAGTGTGGACCAGCAGCATAGCATCACCTGGGAACTTATGAGAACTGCAAATTCTCAGGCCTCACCCCAGAATCAGCAGCTCTGGGGATGAGGCCCAGCAATCTGGAGTTTCACAAACCCATCAGGTGATCGTGGTGCGTGCCCAAGTTTGAGAATCACCATTTCAAGGTAGTATTGGGCATTTAAACACCACAAGAATACCTCCTAATTCCTAGTCCAAGATTTTATAAACTCTCACTGTTTGATGAAAGTAGTTGTTATTTTTCTTCTTTTTTTTTTCATTTTTTTAAAATTGAAGTACAGTTGATTTACCATTTTGTGCCCATCTCTGCTGTACAGCAAAGTGACTCAGTTATGCACATATAGACACTCTTTTTTATATTCTTTTCCATTATGGTTTATCCCAGGATACTGAATATAGTTCCCTGTGCTATACAGTAGGACCCTGTTGTTTATCCATTCTAAATGTAATAGTTTGCATCTACCAACCCCAAACTCCCAGTCCATCCCTCTCCCTCCCTCCGTCTCCCTTGGCAACCACGTCTGTTCTCTGTGTCTTCGAGTCTGTTTCTGTTTTGTAGATAGGTTCGTTTGTGTCATATCTTAGATGCCACATATAAGTGATATCATATGGTATTTGTCAGAAAGTAGCTGTTATGATAGGATTTTTTTTAAAAGGCACTGTGCCCTTGCAAATATAGTTCTTATGGGGAAAAAAAAGCATCTTCCTGATTCTTCTCTTTATAGGCAGGCAGATTTTCTACAGTTTAGCTGATTTCTGATGCTTAGTCTATGAACAATTCAAATTGGAAAACACTGATAAGGCCTCTTATGTCTGTTTATTTACTTTGTGTTTTGAACAGCAGCATCCACCACTGAGGGGTGCTCTCTGGCTGAAGGGGGAGGGAGTCTGACAGGAGTCACTCTTTCAGGCCAGGTTCCCCAGCCTGTAACCTGGGGAAGATGAGGGCAAGCGAACCGCCTGTCAGCTCACAATGGTGCTTTGGCTTCCAGAGCTGGTGTCAGGGGTAGAGAACTCCCCAAAATGAAGGGAACAAACTCCGAGCATACAGAATTCATGACCTGATCCCTTCTCCTCTCTCCCTCCATCCTCACTCCCACTCCCGCTTTCAGTTTCACAGAGAAATGGGAGCAATCAGAAAAGACTCTCCACCACTGCCATTACTACAACTCCCAGCCTACCTGTGCCTGCACACACATACCTTTCCTCCTCTCCTGTTCCTGAGAGGGGCCTGTGCTCCAGTGCGAGGTCAGTGCCTTTAGTACGGCACTGGGTCCTATCCTTGCTCACCTACCGGAGGACATCTCTCCAGCAACTACCCCTCCTCTCTCCTACACATCAGTTTCTCTCTTCTAATGACTGGATCGCTCACATCAGGCTGCAAACATGCTATAATTTACACCTTTCTTAAAAACAAAAACAAATACTCGGTCCCACATTCTAATCCAGCTTCTGCCCCATTTCTCTACTCCTTTCTACAGCAAAGCTCCTCAGAAGAGTCATCTACGGCACTGTCCCATTTCTCCTCCCATTCAGCCTTGAACTTACCCCACAGGGCTCGCATGCCCACCACTTTACCAACGTGACTTACGTTCTCCATGTAACTACATCCATTAGTCAGGTCTCGGTCTTAATCTTTCTTGTTTTATCAGCTTCATTTGATACAGTTGATCGATCACTCCCCCCTCCTTGAAACATTCCCTTATTGCTTCCAGAATGACACAGTATCCTTGGGAATTCAAAGATGAATATATGATCCATGCCTCCAAGTCTGTTAGGAAGACTTGGACAACGCCGTCAAGAGCTTCTGGACTTCCAGAGTCTCACATAAATCCATTTGTGGCGGTACCGCCCAGACTTTTTCATGTCCAGGCACACATAAAGAGATGATAACATCTGCCCCGTACTTCGGGATAAGGAGACAAGACCAACCCCAACAGAAGACAACCCACCTAGGCAACTCCAAGACCTGAGGGTCACAACACGTGCTTTGAATGGCTCCAATTTATGCCTTCATGTAAAGCAGCCCACCTCTGTTTTCCTGGGCTACAATGAAAATACAATCATTTGATGGCCTTGGTAATAGACTTCTCTGTCGCATAAATGTGGTGCAAAGGCTCAATAATTCTTATATACTCTTTTTCTTAGAATTGTAGAAGTTTGACTCCTTCAGTTCAAGGCCTGTTGTATATCCCTCTTATATGCCCCGCAGTGCCTAGCACAGTGGTGAACACAGGACATATTTTTAAAAATATGTCAGATTAAAATTCTGTGCCAGATACTATTGCTTCAGCAACATCGTCTTTTTTTTTTCTTTTACGTGAAAGCAGGTTTATTTAGAGAGATACACATCCCATAGGCAGAATGCAGTCTATCTCAGGAGGCGAGAGTGGCCGAGAAGTCCTTAATCACCATACGTTTTTGGACAGCATTCCGTTCTATCAATCAAAGGTTAGAAAGACCTTACTTGAAAGTAGAAACCAAAAAAGACAAGTCCAGAACCTCCCTTACTCACACATTGTGTCATTGGAAGTTCTTCCTGATATCTAACCCGATGGTATCATGTGTCTAAGCTTATTTTCTGTGATTTAGCCTTGAAAAGGAAGGAGAGGAGGAGCGGCACATGAATAGTCTGCATAACAACATGAGCTGGTGATGATGGTGTCCTGATATCACTGGATTGTAGATGCTGTTAAAGTTTTCCACTGTGGTTGCTATGGAAACAGTGAAGAGTGGTTTGGGCATAAAGCTTCTCAGAGAAAAGGTGTTTCAGAAAAGCAAAGCCCCATAAGTCATCAAGGCCACTCCACAAGGAAAGGAATTCATTTGGTACACAGTGTTACCTTTTTCGGTTTTTATGTTGTTTTGCTCCATTTGTAATTTATTGACAACAAAGAAGCAAGAAGAATTCTACCAAGGTTGGGAACAAGGACACTTTTATTACTCTGAGATTCTTGTTTTCTGTTCAGTAGTGGAAAACAAACCAGGGATGATTATCTGTTCTCTGCCGATGCAGGCACCCTAGAAATAAACATATTCTCGACACTATGGTGAAAAATGGAAACTTTTAAAGTTTGAGTAACCAAATAAGAACTCCGAAGAATTCTCACTCCTCCCCATAACCACTTCTATTTCATTTGCCTCCATAACACACACAAAAACATTGCATTTCCCCTCCATAAATACAATCTTTCAGTCAAAAACATTTTAATGATTCAAAAAGTTTATTATGGAAGACTAAGATGCCTGAAACTCAGTTTTCACCCTCAACTATCATCCAGCTATCAGAACAAAAAGAAATCAATCCTCAATCGTGGAACCTACCTCATGTCCCAGATGCCTTTGTCTGTGGAAAGTCTGTCCATTCCCAGCAGTTTAGGAATCAGGAAAATCACTCTCAAAAATGAGGCAGGGGGCTTCCCTGGTGGCGCAGTAGTTGAGAATCTGCCTGCCAATGCAGGGCACACGGGTTCGAGCCCTGGTCTGGGAGGATCCCACATGCCGCGGAGCAACTGGGCCCGTGAGCCACAACTGCTGAGCCTGCGCGTCTGGAGCCTGTGCTCCGCAACAACAGAGGCCGCGATAGTGAGAGACCCGCGCACTACGATGAAGAGTGGCCCCCGCTTGCCACAACCAGAGAAAGCCCTCGCACAAAAACGAAGACCCAACACAGCCAAAAATAAATAAATAAATTTATAAAGTTCCTACCAAAATTCTTAAAAAAAAAAAAAATGAGGCTGGGAAAAAAAGGAAAGAATAGAGGGAAGCAAAGCTGGAAAGGAAATATGTATTAATTTCAAATAAGAACTCAACTGTCCTTGTGATTAAGTAATTTTTTTTTTTTTTGGCCGCGCGGCATGCGGGATGTTAGTTTCCCCGATCAGGGATCAAACCCACACTCCCTGCATTGGAAGTGTGGAGTCTTAACCACTGGACCACCAGGGAAGTCCCTCAACTGTCCTTGGAAGGCAGAGGGGGATCCGAATTGTTACTGGACATTTCAGTTGGAAAATTCCATTTTCAACAGCACATTGTCAGCTATGGTTCTCCTTTTCTAAGAAGTTCAGCCATTACCCTCAGCCTTGCTATTTAAAGTATGGCTCATGAATCAGCAGCATTGAGAGGTTTTGAGAAATGTGGAATTGCAAGCCCTGCCCTTCTGCAATTTAACAAGATCCTCCAGGTAGTCATGAGCATTTTGAGAAGCACTGAGCCTGGTCAGCCTTCAGTTCTAACGTGCTCTGAGGCGATGCCAACACTGCCCCTCTATCAACCGCACCTTGAGTAGCAAGGATCTAGCGAAGGCACTGGCTTTCCACCCTGGCTGCAAGTGAGAATCACCTGAGGAATTTCAAAACAACATGAGCCTGAGTCTCTCCTACATTGATTCGGAATTAACAGGTCTGGGGTGGGGCCCAGACATTAGTATTTTTCAAAAGCTCCCAGATGATTCTAACAAGTGGCCAGTGGTGAGATCCACTTACCTAGACTAACTCTTCATTTTATAATAATTAAAACCCCAAACTGCCATTAGAATAGGACTTGGTGGTTTCCCTACATTATCTCATTTGGGAGTCCTCAAAACAACTCCGTAATGTAGATACAGCAGATATTGTTATACCTGTTTAACAGATAAGAAAATTAGCTTAGAGCTGCTTTCACTACACTAACTTAGGGTGCAGCTAAATAACTGCTATTTCCCTGGTTGAGAATAGCGGAAAGTTGAGGTCTAAAATTAATACAACATCCAGTGTTTTCCACTGTGAGTCTATAGGAAAAGCCTGAACTCATTTTAAAGGATAAATCACCAATGCCAATCTCTTAATTTTATATGTGAGGAAACTGAGGCCCAGAGATTTGTCTCAAACCACAAATTTTAGCTGAAATGAGAACTCAGATCTCCACACTCCTAGCTCAGTATGTTTCCCACTAAATTGCATTTCCCAACCGTGATCCATCTTGTGGGATTCCACAAGATACTAACAAATGCTCCACTGAAAAAGGTTAGATATGCTAAGCCACATCTGGGTTAAAACAAATAGTGTCCTTAACCTCAGGACTTCTCGGCCTTCACTCGGCTCATGTGTCCTCCAAGTCTCTGAGAGCTTTATATAATATATGGCATTTCCACAACTTATTTGACTATGGAACCACTTTTTTTCAGTCAAGAATCTTGAAATAGTCCTATTCAAATAAGCAGACCTTGAGGAGGACTGTAGGCTACTCTGCTTGAGGGGCTGGAAACAAGGTTATGCCCTCAGAATTAGGGCACCAACTATAATAACTAAAGGGAAAAGTATCCTTAGCACCACGAAGCATCTAAAACAGTCAGCTCAAGGCTGCAAAAGTATGGCCTCATCATTTTATTCCACCTTGTCCCTTAATAGACCATGCCTCAGACCCATTCCCCCAGTAGGAAGAGTCATTGTGATGTCCTTCTTGATGGTTTGCTACTCTGTAATGAGCAAATCCCTGTGTCAGGCACTAGGCAAAGCACTTACCCGGATAATCTTGTTTAATCTTTAACACAATCCTATGAGGTAAGGACTCTTAGTATCCCTACTTTAAAGTTTAAAAATCTGAGAATTAAAAGAGGTTAAGTAGCATGTCCAAAGTCATACAGTAAGTAATGGAACTAGGTTTTGAACCTGAAGCTGCCCAATGTCAGATTCAGTTATGTGATTATGACATGATGTTGCCACTATAAATGATCTTCTTTTCCATTTATCAGAGTGTATTCCATTTATCAGAGTGTATTCCATTTATCAGAGTGTATTCCATTTATCAGAGTGTATTCCATTTATCAGAGTGTATTCCATTTATCAGAGTGTATTCCATTTATCAGAGTGTATTCCATTTATCAGAGTGTATTCCATTTATCAGAGTGTATTCCATTTATCAGAGTGTATTCCATTTATCAGAGAGAGACAGAGACAGAGAGATAGAGACAGAAACAGAGCTTTTTGAGAAATTTTTAAGGACTGTGAGGGCTAACAAGTCTGCAATGTGCAGTGCAGGCCAGCAGGCTGGAAATCCCAGCAGGAGTTAATGCTGTAGTCTTGAGTCTGAAGGCAATCTGGAGGCAGAATTCCTTCTTCTGGGGACCTCAGTCCTTTCCCTTAAGGATTTCAACCGATTGGATGAGTCCCACCCACATTATGGAGGATAATCTGCTTTATCCAAAGTCTACTGATTCAAATGTTAGTCACATCTACAAAATGCCTTCACAGCAACACCTAGACTCAGGTGTTAGACCAACAGCTGGGTACTGTAGCCTGGCCAAGTTGACACTTAAAATTAACCATCACACTATGTAATAAACAAAAATTAAAAAGCGTAGGTATCTTAGATTGCATAGTCCAATTTCCTTATTTTGCAAATGAGAAAACAGATCAGAAAGGATAAGCCCCCAGTGATACACATGCGTTCACAGGAGAACATGCGCAACCACATTCACAGAACCTTTCATAAGTTGCTCACTACCTTCTAATACAATTAAGTAGAAAAATTAAATCCCTCCAAAGCACCGTTTATTTTTATTTTGAAGACTTGATTAGAAAAATTCAGCAAACAGTCCATTTTATTACTTCTCTCCAGGCTAATGCTCCCACATCCTGGATGTGGGGACTACTTTCAAAGCAGATGGGGAGTCTGGAAATAGCTGACACTTTTCTCCCCAAAAGCGGACTTACTCTCAAGTTCATTCCTGTCCCTCCTACCCACCCCCTCAACCTCTCCAGTCTCACCTGTCACTTCTCAGGCTTCCTCCAACTTGATGCCTCCTTTTGCCTCTGGGCTTGCAAACAAGCTCTCCCGTCTGCGGCACTCTTTCCTCAACCCCCTACCCCTCCACACACACACCCCTTTTGCCTGGCTAAAGCCCAGTCATGCTTAGGTCTCAGCTGAAACATCTTTTCCTCAGGTAATGCCCCTGCCCCTACCAGACTGGGTTAGATGTCCTTCCCATGCGCCCCTATGGCACGCAGTACCAGCCCCTGATATTTACTGTTTATTTATCTATATCCCCACTAATGGTATCCCCAGCATGGTATCCCCAGTGTTAGAGTGTATCACATAAAATACATTCAATAAATATTTATTGGGGGAAGGAAGAAAAGGAGGAATGAAGGAAAAAGGAAGGAATTTCTGTAGGGCCTATCTTGTACTGCATGACTGAGATCTGACTATTAGAAACAGTCTGTGATGAAATTTGCCCAGGGAACTGCAGGGTGTAGAGCAAATTTGGTCTTTTCAGGTGCTAGGGAGTCTCTGCCGAGTGACCTGGCATCCTGGGGTTTTGTTTTGCCGTCATTTGGACATTGATATCACCAGGGAGTTATCGGTGTAAGGTAACAGGAAGCTGAACCAGGGTGGTAGCAGCAGGAATGGAAAGGGACCCATAAAGGGATGTTTCATGGCTAATTTGGACTTCATTCGTTGGGATGTGAAGGAGAAGGGTGCAAGATCAGGAAGTTGGGAGAATCTGATTTCTGGTACAAGACAATATCATTAATTCAATTCCATATTGAATTGGAGGTATTAGGAAAGCATCTAAAAATGCAGCTGAAAATATAAAACAAAGCCAAGAAGATCTATAGTCCTTCACAAATTATTTATATCAATTACTGTTATCAAAGAAGTGTCAAAACTGGCCAGTAGGCAGAACCGGTATTGCCTATATGATGTGCTTTGAGGGTCATCAAAAAGACTCTTCTCGGGCTTCCCTGGTGGCGCAGTGGTTGAGAATCTGCCTGCCAATGCAGGGGACACGGGTTCGAGCCCTGGTCTGGGAAGATCCCACATGCCGCAGAGCAACTGGGCCTGTGAGCCACAATTACTGAGCCTGCGCGTCTGGAGCCTGTGCTCCGCAACAAGAGAGGCCGCGATAGTGAGAGGCCTGCGCACCGCGATGAAGAGTGGCCCCCACTTGCCGCAACTAGAGAAAGCCCTCGCACAGAAACGAAGACCCAACACAGCCAAAAATAAATAAATAAATAAAATTAAAAAAAAAAAAAAAAAAAAAAAAAAAAAAAAAAGACTCTTCTCCTTCACGATCTATTATCCTATCAAGGTACCTGAAATGTAATTAAAATGGTACTTTTCGTATATCATCACATATAATTTGTATGCACATATTATATCTCTGGAAAGATAAATCATGGTAACAGTGGTTGCCTCTGGAAAAGGGGGATTAGGAGATTGGAGGTCAGAGGTGGGAGGGAAACCTATCTTTTACCATTTACACGTTTGTACCCACTGAAGCTTTTTATCATGTACATAGATCGTTAATGTAGAAAAGAAAATTTTTTATTTTATTTTTAAAAGCTGGAATTTGTCAATGGGCAGTTGGTTAAATAAATTATAGTACATCCATTAAGTGGGATAATGTACAGTCATTAAAATGAAAAAAAGATAGCTTTGATCCAAAAGATGTACTGATCCAAAGATGTCCATGATGATTAGTTAAGTAAAAAACAAAATTTAGAGTGTAAACATTAAAAATCCACCCATTAGGAAAAAATGTTTAAATATTTGTTAGCATGTATATGCATAGGGAAAAGCTGTCAAAATACACCTGTTAGCATTGATTACCCTGGCAAGATGGAATTAGAAGAAACTTTCGCTTTCGAAGTTATATATTTTGACATTGCTTGAACTTTTACAAGGAGCATATTACTTTATAATCAGAAAAAAAGATAATTTAAAACATTTGTGACAATGCAAATAGCCCAAAAATGGAGGGAGGGTCATCATCTTCAGCAGCTGGGGCAAATTTTAAACCCTCTAGATGAAAACTAGGTGCTCATGGGTAGTGTGTGCATTAAGTCAGGGAGAAGTGGTGTAATACAGCCTTGGCTCACAACAGTGCCTCAATAATGTTTAATAACTGAATTTATAATTAAACTCAATAAAGTTGGACTATAAAGTAGATACAACTTGTCTTTTTCCCAAGTGAATGACAAAATAGGTACTTATCACCAGGAGCTTAAAAAACAGAGGGTCTGACCTCAAGGCCATAGTCTAAGATAACTTAGCATCACCTGTTTTCCCCTCTTCACTGCTTTCCAACAATCTGATCTTTTTGTTTGCCCTTGTCATCTTCCCAGCCCTTTTTGTAAAATTGCCCATTAGAACCACAAGAGGGCAGCAGCCTCATGTACGAGAAAGGCTCTCAGGCATCGGTAATCATAAAAAGCAAAGGGAGGAGATGCCTTTATAAAAAGTGTTATCAAAACTTTAGATTTCAGCATCTTGCTCTGAATAGGTGTGGGACCACATTTAATGTTCTGTTAGAAATTATAAACAATGAGTGGAAAAGAAATTCATGCTGGTGAGTGGAGCTAATGTATTTCCCTCTCTTCCAGAAACTGGCCAGAAGAAGTGAGACCGAAAAGAGAACAGTCTAGAACCTAAGACTTACTCCTAATGTAAACTCTTGCACCAGGATGGAAGGGGAATCTTACCACAATGCTACTACCGTCAATGGCACCCCAGTGACTCACCAGCCTTTGGAACGTCACAGGTTGTGGGAAGTCATCACCATCGCAGCTGTGACAGCCGTGGTAAGCCTGATCACCATCGTGGGCAACGTCTTAGTCATGATCTCTTTCAAAGTCAACAGTCAGCTGAAGACAGTTAACAACTATTACCTGCTCAGCTTAGCCTGTGCAGATCTCATCATTGGGATCTTCTCCATGAACCTCTACACTACCTACATCCTCATGGGACACTGGGCTCTCGGGAGTCTGGCTTGTGACCTTTGGCTTGCACTGGACTACGTGGCCAGCAATGCTTCTGTCATGAACCTTCTGGTGATCAGTTTTGACCGATACTTTTCTATCACAAGACCCCTGACGTATCGGGCCAAGCGTACCCCAAAGAGGGCTGGCATCATGATTGGCTTGGCCTGGCTGATCTCCTTCATCCTCTGGGCCCCAGCGATCCTCTGCTGGCAGTACTTGGTTGGGGAGCGGACGGTCCCACCAGACGAGTGCCAGATCCAGTTCCTCTCGGAGCCCACGATCACTTTTGGCACTGCCATCGCTGCATTCTACATCCCTGTTTCTGTCATGACAATCCTCTACTGCCGAATCTACCGGGAAACAGAGAAGCGAACCAAGGACCTGGCCGACCTCCAGGGCTCTGACTGCGTGGCTGAAACTGAGAAGAGAAGGCCAGCTCAGGAGGCTCTGCTCACGTCCTGCTTTAGCTGCCCCCAGCCCACACTGGCCCAGAGGGAAAGGAACCAAGCCTCCTGGTCATCCTCCTGCAGGAGCACCTCCGTCACTGGGAAGCCATCCCGAGCCACTGGCCCAAGCACTGAGTGGGCCAAAGCCGAGCAGCTAACCACCTGCAGCAGCTACCCCTCCTCAGAAGATGAGGACAAGCCCACCACTGACCCTGTCTTTCAAGTGGTCTGCAAGAGTCAGGCCAAGGAAAGCCCAAGGGAAGAATTCAGTGCTGAAGAGACCAAGGAAACTTTTGTCAACGCTCAAACTGAAAAAAATGACTATGACACCCAAAAATACTTCCTGTCTCCAGCTGCTGCTCATCGACCCAAGAGTCAGAAGTGCATGGCCTATAAGTTCCGATTGGTGGTGAAAGCTGATGGGACCCAGGATACCAACAACGGCTGTCGCAAGGTGAAAATCATGCCCTGCTCCTCCCCGGTGTCCAAGGACCCTTCGACGAAAGGCCTTGATCCCAACCTCAGCCATCAGATGACCAAACGAAAGAGGATGGTCCTCGTCAAAGAGAGGAAAGCAGCCCAGACCCTGAGTGCAATTCTCCTGGCTTTCATCATCACGTGGACTCCTTACAACATCATGGTCCTGGTTTCCACCTTCTGCGACAAGTGTGTCCCAGTCACCCTGTGGCACTTGGGCTACTGGCTGTGCTATGTCAATAGCACTGTCAACCCCATTTGCTATGCCCTCTGCAACAGAACCTTCAGGAAGACCTTTAAGATGCTGCTTCTCTGCCGATGGAAAAAGAAAAAAGTGGAAGAGAAATTGTACTGGCAGGGGAACAGCAAGCTCCCCTGAAAAGTAACGACTCCCCTCAAAAGAATGACCGTGGTCAAGGTCCTCTGAGGATGGGTGAACTGATTCTGGTTTACTTTTCAAAAAGACCTTTTGAGTCCCTGAGGACATGGAAAGCCTCGAGGTCCCTCGCCAAAGGGAAAGAGTCACAGCTGCCACAGTTGCTGCCGAATTGAATGATTCTTATCCATGACCAGGGTCGCCTGATGCTGCTGGAGTGTTTGCCACCAAAGAGACAGACTCATGACCCTTCACAGAAGGAGGGGCACTTGGTCACAGTGAACAACAACTGAGGGAGCTCCTGTCCAACCTTCTGTGGGAAACAGCAGGACCGGTGGAAACCTGTCACAGAGTTTTGTGCAGTATGTATGTGTCTCTGAAGTTGTCTCATTTCAGTGAGAACCAGGAGAATGTAAGTCAGTGTCACCTGTTAACAAGAGTGAGATTCAACTGGCTTCTAAGATTCTATTTCTTTATAAACTGATCAGTATTTATTATGCAGCTATTATGTGTTCCATACTGTGGTATGTTTTCCTGTCCCTACATCTGAGCAAAGCTCTTCCTCTTCCTTTTCACAACTGATGCCAATTCCTGGTACCCACTGAGGCCAGGCCGGTCCCCACAGAGCCACCCTTCCTCTCAGGGACCTGGGTCTGAAAGGACACTGGAACCTGATCACACCCAGTCCTACAGAGAAGCCTCTATTCTGCTAATAAAGGTGATCAGGTCTCCACAGTCAGTTATTTTGTTTTTACCAGTGGGGATTTTTTTCCTTTTATGTAAACAAATATTATGTATTGTAGTTGGTGCCCTTTGAACCCATTTATTTATGCTCTGTCCTTAGGAAGACTAACTGTATGACAGCTCTTCACTGGGTAAAGACCTTCTCCAGTCTGTTTAATCATGGTTCTCTTAAATTATTCTCAGAGGTCTTACTTTCTAATCTCTTCACAAGGCAAACCTGAGGCAAAATGTGCAAAACAAATTTGGTTTCACTCCATGCTTTTGAACTTCTTCCAGGCCCTTTTGCAGGCCCTCATCCAAACCCCCAATTCACACCCAGGCACAAGCAGGTCACTGTGCTGTCTCCAGCCAGAAGTGCTATTTAGAGGGACAGCAGGAGAAAGGCTCTTTTAAAAAAAATAGGTCCTCCAAATCATGGCTCACAAATGACTTACTGGACTTCCCTGGTGGCACAGTGGTTAAGAATCCGCCTGCCAATGCAGGGGACACGGGTTCGAGCCCTGGTCTGGGAAGATCCCACATGCCGCGGAGCAACTAAGCCCGTGCGCCACAACTACGGAGCCTGCGCTCTAGAGTCCGCAAGCCACAACTACTGAGCCCACATGCCACAACTACTGAGCCTGTGCGCCTAGAGCCCGTGCTCCGCAACAAGAGAAACCACCACAATGAGAAGCCCATGCACCGCAACGAAGAGTAGCCCCAGCTCACCGCAACTAGAGAAAGCCCGTGCGCAGCAACGAAGACCCAACACAGCCATAAATAAATAAATAAATTTATTAAAGAAAAAAAAAGAAATGACTGACTTAGTCATTCCTCTCCAAATTCACAAAAATGAGAAGCCCAGAAAAATACAGTTGAGGTCCAGTAATGCTGGCTATGGTCATTAAAAATGACCATGTTTTCTTTAAAAACAAAATGTAGGCCACAATAATGTATAGAAATAAAAGTTATCAACATACATTTAAATATCAGGATTATCCAAAAACCAAATTTTAATTGAAATCTCTGCGTATATAAACAAACCAAATCTAAGAGGTTTCTTTGATAATTCTGAAAATAAACCAATGTGCAAGAAATCAAAACAATACAATAATGCATAAAATTAATGAACAGTCCACAAAGAAAGCAGCAGTATAGCATACAACAAGGATTTTAAAGATGAAACACTCCTGTCAGACAGAAACTCATTAGTTAACCTGTTAATTACATCTGCAGTTGTATATAAAAATCTCTGGACTTCTTTTCACCTAATGTGGGCTAGTTCTTTTTCAGCCTCGTTTGCTAAGGGGATGTAAAAATAGCTGGTTTAGTTGTCCTGGGAATTCAGTATGTACTTGAGTATAGGAGAGTTTCAAGCTTTCCACTGAAGAGTGAATTGGCCTCTTCTACAGAGTACCAAGGACGCTTCAGGGAAGTGGAAACCCAGGCCTCTCCAGCCCTGTAGGGACTTGATGTTGAGATGGAACATCTTTGAAGCAACGTAGCTGCTGAGGCTTTATGAAGGGCAGGTTGACATCCACCAAGAATTTGGTAGAGAATATTAACTGGCTCAATTCTGCAAGACAGAGACTCCCAGGTCTACAAGATGCCAACAGGATGTGGCTTCATAAGCTCTGGATAAAGTTGATTTTTTTAGTTTAAGGCTTTGACAAAAGTGAAAATCCCTCCAAGAGAATAGCACTTTGAGCTCACTCACTGTTCACAGTAGAGAGAGATACAACCTAATTCAAACAAAAGAACAGAGAACTGAGGGGGTGGGCTGGTGGAGGCACATTTTTCTCACTCCACAACTGCCTAGAACTAAGCCTTTTTTGTCTTTTGTGAAATTAATCGAGAGGCCTATGCCTCCTACATCACGGGCTTTGGGAGGCAACCAGTTATGCAGACTACCTATGCCCCTTGACAAAGACGAAAAGAATGCCCCAAACTACTAGGGGAAACCAGACTTCTTTAGAGTAGGGCCTCTGGTGGGGTCCTCAGAATGAACAGATCCAACTGTAAACTCCAGGGGCCTGATGGGTGGATGGGTAGGGTGTGGACTGACTTTGGACCTTAGGCCTTCTTATGCCCCATCTCCAAAGCTCTGTTTGTGGCACACCGTGTGCAGCTTTGACTAGTCGCCTGTTGGACACGGCTCTGCTGCTAATATTGTGGTTTGTTTCTCCTTGCTGTGAATTTGATGGCTTGTCGAGGAATCTGTTTTCAGTACAATTTTTGGTTAAAGCATTTCGTCAGCATTCCTGGTCTCTGCTTTGCTCCTTTGGTGAATGTCTTTTCAGGGTGATGCTGATGTTTGGCTCTTTGTCATTGTGAAATCTGTACCTAATCTCTGGAGAGAAAAATCCCATTGTCTACTGTAAATACTGGAATCACAGCAAAGGATGTGGGGACTGGACTGCTTTTCTGTATCATACTAGCATTGTTCTAGATATTAAAGAAATTTAACCACACAGTAGTCCAGCGCAAAGTGTTTAAATAAGAAAATGGTCTCGGGCTTCCCTGGTGGCACAGTGGTTAAGCATCTGCCTGCCAATGCAGGAGACACGGGTTTGAGCCCTGGTCCAGGAAGATCCCACATGCCGCAGAGCAACAAAGCCCGTGCGCCACAACTACTGAGCCTGTGCTCTACAGCCTGCAAGCCACAACTACTGAGCCCATGTGCCACAACTACTGAAGCCCGTGCGCCTAGAGCCCGTGCTCTGCAACAAGAGAAGGCAGTGCAATGAAAAGCCCGTGCACCGCAACCAAGAGTAGCCCCTGCTCACCACAACTAGAGAAAGCCTCCATGCAGCAACGAGGACCCAATGCAGCCAAAAATGAATAAATTAAATAAATTTGAAAAAGAAAAGAAAGAAAATGGTCTCAGTGAGCTTGACAGATCCATCTATGTTAGAGATTCCACACACATTCGCATCGCCTGGCCTTTTAAGGGGGTAGGAGTTGCTATACAATGTGGATACATGTCCCTCTTGCCACCTTTGTGATTTTCCCCTTTCCTCTCAGTTACCAAATTAAGATGAAATAATGATGACAAGATTCCTGTGACTAAAACGATCCCATCACCCTCCAGGACGAGGGAGGTGAGGCAGACCTCAAACCAGGGCACGTTAGCCAATACAGACCCTGCAACAAACCAGAACAGCAGCATTTCTTCTCCAACTGCTTGAAGAGCTGGTGCTCCAGTCATTTCATTCCCATTGTAAGTGAGACTAATTCCCATCTCCCCCTACTCATATCACCAGTAAAGTTTGAGATTATATAAATTCTTTCCAATAAGAGCCCCAGATTGAGAGTGAGAGGAGGAAGGGAAATACGTTTTTTAAGCATCCAGAAAGGAACCAGAAGAAAAATTATTTAAAAACATACAACTTTTTTGCGGGGGGAGGATAATTTTAAACTTAGAAAAAAGCTGCAATAATAGTACAGAGAACTCTGATATCCTTCACCCACATTCCCCAGTTGTTAACATTTTGCCACATTTGTGCTGTGTGTGTGTGTGTGTGTGTGTACACATTTTTTTTTTCTCAACCATTTGGAGTAAGTTGCAGACATCACATCCACTGACCTCTAAATACTCCAGTGGGTATTTCTTAAGAACAAGGAAATTATCTTACATTACCACAATACAAATACAAAATCAGGAAATTCAACATTACTGTAATATTATTATGTGAAACATAATTATGTAATACAGTCCATACTCAACTTTTACCAGTTGTTCAAACAATGTTCATTATAAGAATTTCTTTTCCAGTTAGGATCTAATCCAGGACCACACACTGCATTTAGCTGTCATGTGTCTTGGACTCTTTTAATTTGGAAGAGGTCTTCAGCTTTCTTTTGTCTTTTATGATATGGTCATTTCTTTAGAGTACATTCAATCCAATTTTTAAAAAAGAATTTCCGGGGACTTCCCTGCTGGTCCAGTGGTAAAGAATCCACCTTCCAATGCAGGGGACGTGGGTTCGATCCCTGGTCGGGGAGCTAGGTTCCCACATGCCGCGGGGCAGCTAAGCCCTTGCACCACAACTACTGAGCTCCCGTGCTGCAAACTACAGAGCCCACGCGCTCTGGAGCCCACAAGCCACAACTACAGAGCTCAAGCGCCCTTGAGCATGCATGCCACAACTAAAGAAGAGAAAAAAACCCACACGCCACAAGTAGAGAGAAGCCCGTGCGCCACAACAAAGATCCCGCATGCCGCAACTAAGACCCAACACAGCCAAAAAAAATTAATTAATTAATTAATTAAAGGCTTAGTCTAAAAAAAAAAAAAAGAATTTCCATCAGTTTGCAGTTGTCTGATGTTTCACATCAGATTCAGTTTGTTTGTTTTGATTTGGGCAGGAATGTCACAAATGTGATATTGTGTCCTCAGTGCATCACATTAGCAGGACATGCTGTTTTATCCCAGTAGTGGTGACGCTAACACAGCTCGCTTGGTTAAAGTGTACCTCCCATCCACCCGCCATGTTTCTCCACTATAAATTTACTATTTTTCCCTCTGCAACTAATAATTTTGAGAAAGAGATTTTAAGCCTCTATAAACGTCCTATGGGTCATCAGGTTTTCACTCAGTAATTGTTGTATCTCTTTATTATTCTCATCAAGTTATTCCTACGATGATTGCCAAGTGGTTGGCATTCCACTGTAAGGAAGACTTGTTCCCTCTTTATTATCTATTTATTTACTTATTTATTACTATTATAGACTAACAAACTCAGAATAATTGGTTAAAACCCATTACTGTCATTATTTCAATGTTAAAATTGTCACAAATTTAAGCAATAAGAGCCCCTTCAAGATGATTCCTGTGACCCTTTGACATAGTTCAAACATTTTTTGAGCACTCCCTTACTTTCTGGTACAAGAAGATATTCCAGGCTCATCTTCACTCTCCCCACCCCAACCCAAGAATCAGTCATTTCTTCAAGGAGCCCTGGTTTCATTAAGTAGAGAATGGTACCTGACTCAGTTCTAGAATCAGGATGTATTCATTGCTATTAGACCCTTTCAGTGGATGGAACTAACAAATATGTATATGTGTATACCTACTAAAAACAATGAGTTCATATTGACATCTGCAATTCCAATCCTATACAACGGGGGCTTCCCTGGTGGCGCAGTGGTTAAGAATCCGCCTGCCAATGCAGGGGACACAGGTTCAAGCCCTGGTCCGGGAAGATCCCACGTGCCGTGGAGCAACTAAGCCCGCGTGCCACAACTGCTGAGCCTGTGCTCTAGAGCCCATGAACCACAACTGCTGAGCCCACGTGCCACAACTACTGAAGCTCACGCACCTAGAGCCTGTGCTCCACAACAAGATAAGCCACCGCAATGAGAAGCCTGCGCACCACAACGAAGAGTAACCCCCGCTCGCCGCAACTAGAAAAAGGCCACGCACAGCAACGAGGACCCAACATAGCCAAAAATAAATAAATTTATTTTTTTTTTAATGTTAAAAAAAAAAATCAGTAACCCTTGTTTCATTTTTACTCACAATCATTTTGTTTTTGTTTTTTTTCCTCTACTTTTCACTGGAGCCACCTTCTCCAAATGCCCCAAATCTTTGTACCCTCTTTCCTTCACCATCTTCTTAGATCCAAGAACCACCATCCAGGCAACCTGATTCCTCCTCTGTTTGGTTACTCATTTGTTCAGCAGATAATTATTTATCTCTGTGGGAACCATGTGACTGCAGAGGGGAATAAGACACTGCCCTGGCCCCCAAGAACACAGACTAACAGAACGAGGGACAGGACAACAGTACAAAGAGAATCACTCCAGTGATGGCTGGAGGCCTCCAGCTCTCCTCCTCCCCAAGCACAAACACTGCCCTTCTCCAGGCCTCTTTTGTTCCCTGCTCTTTGGCAGAAGGGGAAACTAGCACCGAAATCTGAACTGCAGAGGGTAGAACCCTTATATGATTGAAAAGAGAAAGTGAGTGAAGAGTAACAAGATGAATGTGGATTATATCCAACATTCCACTTAGAAGCTCTCACAAGCAATCCGCTGGTCTTTTTTTATCCAAGTGTGGTTCCCAGGCCTTTCAGAAAGGAGTCTTCCTCTGTCTGGATACAGCCTAACCTTCCTATTCCATAATCCAATCCCTTCTCAAGGTAGAGGTCAGGTAGGAATGCAGAAATTGGAGAAGTTGTCAGTAGGATTCTGCAAGGACACTTTCAAAATCAAATACATACAATCACACACATATTTACATACATAAAACTTGAAGCAGTGAGGATGGAAAAGAGCCTCAAGTTCAAGGTAGCAGCAGTTGGTTCAGAGTGGGAGGGCTGAGAGCCTACCAGGAGCTCAGAGTCCTTCGAGACGCCTTGAAGAAGAGCAGGAACTTCCTTCCCAACCAATTCTCACCAGCCCCAAAGAGGATGAAGGGAAAGAGAAGCTGCTTTATGTCACAGACATCTGCTGGGCCACATCATTTAAAGACGTGAGGTTGGGCCAGAGAGCAAGTCAGGAGGGAAGGCAAAGCTTGTTTTTCTTCCATTAACATATTATCTCAAAGTTTTTGGGTACCTGAGGTTTCTACTGAAGACTCTAGGCTTTGGGGTAGTGATTTTCATATACCACAGTTAGTTTAGAGACTGCTTATCAGTAATCAGTCGGGCCAGGTGACCACGGAACGCCATACACAGGATTTTCCCTTACTATTTATCCTGAGAGGAGCGAGGTGTGTCCTCGAGACGATAAGGCGAGTTCAGGCCTGCAAGGCGTCCAGGCGGCCTCTGCCTACCTGTCCAGGCCTTCTCCCCTCCCCTCTTCCAGCAGTGCTCCAGCTATGTGCTTTTCTCAGTTCCTTCAGGGCCCGACCTCCCTCCCACCTCAGCTCACACTGGGAAGCTCCTCACTCTCATCCCTTCTTCTCAGCCTCAGCCTAGTTTATTCCTATGTAGTCTCTCGTCTTACCTCACAGGTCACTTTCTCAGCAAAGTGGTCCTACATTGGCCCTCTACCCTCTCATCCAGATTCCCATGTTATGAGCTTTTATAGCACCCAGGACTTTTCTGTGGAGCACCTATCAAGGTTTTCATTACAAATATTTATGTGTTTGGTTATTCACATCTATTTCTCCCACTAAACTCTAAGCTCTGAAGCCAGACTTCATGCTACTTTGCTCATCATTGTGTCGCCTCACCTAATAGCCTTTGGCACATTCAAGAGTATAGGTGCTTCACAATGTAGTCTTTACTAAATAGGTAAGTGCATACCTGAGATAAGCAATGGTTGCAAGGTAAGGTTCCTGGGTTTTGTGGGCTTTATTCTAGCATGGTTAGTATCCTTGTGCTTCCCTGAGAAGTAGAAGCTTAATTCACCATGAGTCTCTGATCTCCATTTTTGTCTAATGATTTGAGTTGGGATCCCTAAAAATGATGAAGCTGTATGTGGCAGCCACCCCAGAACTGTTTTACTGGAGAAATTAAGATTCTTCCCACCCTTCCTTGAGAACAGGACTGTTGTATTACTAGTGCTTTACAGCCCAGGTAGCTTAGAGTCCAGAGAGGAAAGTCAGAGAAGTAAACAGATAATCCGATAAAATGAAATTCTATAATGGTGTAAGCACAGGCACGAAAGGGGACAAAAAAGAGGCTCTTATCCAAGCCTTGGGGGCATCTGGAAGATTTTTGTCAAAAGTGATTTCTACACTAAGTCCTGAAGAAAATGTAAGAGGTAGACAAGGGAAAGGGATGGGGGTTGGGTAGAGAGTTGAGAGGAAGAAATAATCAAAAAGGTCCAGAGGTGAGCAAACATATAGAACTTAAGAGTGGGGAAATAAGGAAAAATCAAGATGTACGTGGGAACAAAGTGGCAAGAAGTGAATCTGGAGGGACCATGGTCAGGGTCCCATATTTTGAAGTCTATGGAGAGTCTACAAAGGGTTTTTTGTTTTTTTTTTTAGAAATTCACGTTCTTTTATTTATGTATTTATTTATTTATGACTGTGTTGAGTCTTCATTTCTGTGCGAGGGCTTTCTCTAGTTGTGGCAAGCGGGGGCCACTCTTCATCGCGGTGCGCGGGCCTCTCACTATCGCGGCCTCTCTTGTTGTGGAGCACAGGCTCCAGACGCGCAGGCTCAGTAATTGTGGCTCAAGGGCCCAGTTGCTCCGCGGCATGTGGGATCTTCCCAGACCAGGGCCCGAACCTGTGTCCCCTGCATTAGCAGGCAGACTCTCAACCACTGCGCCACCAGGGAAGCCCTACAAAGGGTTTTTAATAAGGGAATGACCCCATCGGATTTGCCTTTTAGAAAGATCTTTAGGTTTACAGTGTCTGAAACTCTAGGCACCAGACATTAGGACTAGAACTACTTTGCCTTGGAAGTCAGTTTCTCTTGACTACACCACCCCTTCTGAGGAGTGTGTGGAAGGAGAGAGGCAAGTCCCCAGATCATGCCAACAGCCATAGGCAGAGGGTGGGCAAGTGAATAGATGTATGGCTATGTGTTGATCATGGGTATGTGAACGTTTAGTTTTTTTAGTTTAGCTTGTGAGAGAAACACTGTAGGAAGTAGTTAACAGGACTTGCTCTAGGTTACCAGCTGGTGAGCTTGGGAAAATTTTAACCTCTGTTTCCTCATCTGAAAGGTAAGAATATTAATAATTATGAACTTTCACTGAGCACTTATATGAATAGGGTTAGTATTAATATTAAGTGGGATAATACATGTAAAGTGTTCTAAACAGTTCTATTTATGAAGTAGATATTGCCCCCATTTTACAGATGAACCTTTGATCCATTTTACTCATCATGAAACTGAGGCTCAGAAAGGTTTCTTTCCCAAGATCATACAATTAGTAAGTGACGGAGCCAGGACATGTATTCACTCAATTTCTCCCTTAACTTAGAAAGTTCCTTCTGACCCACTCATTCAAGATGGATATGGAGGCAACACAGCCAATTTTGCATTGACTGAGGGAAAAAGAGAAGGCTTTCAGCAGGTTGGAGATCATTTTGGTCAGTTCTGGATAAGTGCATAAGTTAGGACACTGGGTTAAGTGATAGACATCTACTGGAACTAGCTTAAGTAAAACACATAAACTCTATACTAGAGGATATACCAGTGCTCCGTGGAACGCAAGGGCAAGAACGCAGCGACCTCAGGAAAGGATTTGAACGAAGGTACAGTTCTCAGATTTCATCTTCCACTTCAGCTTGGAACCTGTTTTCTCCTTTTCTGTAGTGTACATGGTAGAATAAAGAGCCATGAACATCTTGCAAGTTTATATGTTGCAATCTACTCGTTTAGTCCCTGAGTTTTCATTTTAAATTCCCCAGGAACAGCCTTTGGCCTAACCTGGATGAGATGCCCATAAAAGCAGAGCCGCACAGCACAAATATGGCTGCGGGGACAACATCTTTGCGCCCCCTTCTCAGGGGAGAACCAGTTACAGGGGTAAGCTGGGTGACAGCTCAACAGATGTACATTAAAGGAAGGAAGGCTCTCATTGTCAGAGTTTAGATTTTCCTCTGCCCCTCCCCACTTTCCAATTTTGCTAATATATCTCATTTTCTCCTCCATAACGTATTGATCCTACCATTCCTCACATTCTGGGAATAAAATAATTTACTTTTGGGGATAGAGAGAAATTTGAGAGACCATCAGGTAGGTGCATATATAAACCATCCTAAGAGGTGACTTTTGCTCAATTTTTTAACAACGCCAAGAAAAGTAAATCTCACGGTCACTGGCACCTCACAATTTTGTTTACTATGCCAAGAAATTCCTCTTCACAAGAAACTAATTCCTTCTGCTGTATTTAAGTCCATTTCCTTTCTCAGACTTCACAGAGTGGTACACAGCTCATTAGAATTTGCTTTAAAGGGATTATCAAGATTTTGAAAAATCCCCTCAGCATTCTCTTTACCAAACTAAAAATTACAGCCACTTTCATCCTTCTGAAAGTATATCTAGCTAATATAGTCATGAGGTCAGTAGAATCATTTGTATAGAAAAGTATGAATATTAATCGCTGGCAGCTTTTCTCTAGACCTGCTCTATATATCTTATTATAGAGGCTAAAACTGAACACAGTACCCTCCAAATCAGGATAAATGATAAGTAAGGGGCTAGGCTGGAGATGGTGGGAGAAGGGATTCAAGAGGCTTTCACTGAATCCCCGCACGAATTGCAGCTGAACCTCCATGGACTTGAAAGGTTGTCCAGCAGCTACTTGCTCCACCAGTCTCTGCCATACTCTTTGTGGGCCAGATTCCTTAGACTGTTGATTCTGCTTACCTGGGCTCAGGATCAGCATACCGCCTTCTCTGATACAGTACCACCCAACTGACTGGCTCAAGTCCCACCCTCAGTCCAACCAGCTGTGGATGGGAAGGCAGGTCCATCCAGGCCTGTGAAGAGACAAGCGCAAAATGAAATTTTCCTTTCTTGTGTATAATGCACAAGATACCATGACAGCAATGATTGCAAGGAAGCTTTTCTTACCTATCTTGTCATGGTCCCTTATGAATCACCTCATAACACTTTCAGAATGATTCCATTTCTTAATCTTCATGCCAAATTTTCATGATCACTTAATTCTGAATATTTTCTAATTATTTTTACTACAGTTATTTAGAAATATGCTTTAAAATATCCAAATATATGTAGTAGGAGCTCACTGAGTGGGATTACTTTATATATACATATATACATATTTTCCATATATATATATGGAAAATTTTGTTTCAATATTACCTAAGGAGGTACAGATACAAATCTTCAGTCATTACTAGTTCATTAAATTTTAGTGGAATTAAATGCCTTGTCAAAGTTTTCTATTGGAAATGCTGTGCCCAGATAGTTTTTACGGCTCTACCCATTCCTCATGTTTACCACTTGACATTATTAATTTACTTCTCCCTCCTCTTCTCAGGTTTGCCCAGGCTGGCTCAATGCTATCAGACTGAAGGCGTTGTGAAAGGCTTCAATTCCCTATGCTCCCATGATAAAGCTGTGTTACTGTGGGAAAGGAGATAAGCTAATATATGGTGCTACTTGGGAGAGGGGGGATTTTTATCTAAAATAGCTATTTTAGTATTTCATCATCTTTTTTTCAGGAATATTAAAACAATGTTCATAATTTATAGGCAACATCTGAATTTTGCAAAACCTACCCTCAAGTTCTCCTAAATAAACACTTGTACCAATTGGATAGTCTCATATACTTTTCAAATTAAAAAATAATTGACTCTGATGACAATAATCACACCTAAAATGCTAAAAGGAGAGCACAACTAGGTCCTGCCTCAACATACTCTTTGAACAACACTAAGGGACTGGGTCGCTAGCTTCTATTGTGTTCCCTAAGGTTAGTGCTTAGCAGAATTTTTGTTGGGTTAAAATACAAAATGCATATGTAAACCATCCTAAAAGGTGAACCTTTTGCCCAATTTTTAAAGAACTGATTGTAACCATGCAAAAATATGACTATATGTGACCTGGAAGGCAATTCTAAAAAGTGAAAATAGTTGTTTTAGTTTTTTCTTTAGGATATTTAATAAAAATATTTTCAGGGCTTCCCTGGTGGCGCAGTGGTTGAGAATCTGCCTGCCAATGCAGGGGACACGGGTTCGAGCCCTGGTCTGGGAAGATCCCACATGCCGCGGAGCAACTAGGCCCGTGAGCCACAACTACTGAGCCTGCGCGTCTGGAGCCTGTGCTCCTCAATGGGAGAAGCCACGATAGTGAGAGGCCCGCGCACCGCGATGAAGAGTGGCCCTCACTTGCCACAACTAGAGAAAGCCCTCGCACAGAAGCGAAGACCCAACACAGCCAAAAATAAAATTAATTTAAAAAAAAATATTTTCAATAGATTTTTTTTAGTTGAACACTAAAAAAACCCCCAAACTTTCTGAAAGTTTGAGTAACTACTTAAATGAAAAAGGTCTTCTCTATCATTGACCTCATCAGGACCTCGAAACTCTTCCAGCTACTGAAAAGTATGCTGAATGGTTGCTTCCTCTCTCTTGTCAGAGGAAACATAAGAAAAAAAATGATAACAGACTTTACTACTCTGGGCATGTAAACCTCACAAGCAAAAACTGGTGGAGCTCAGAAATGCACTGCATTCTTTTGATCATGATCTTGAGCTTCAAATCACACTTGAAACTAGTTAAAAGGGGAAAACGAAAGAGAAGAAATGTAATAACTGTTAGTTTTAGTACAAAAAAGACAAGTCTAAGAGGATACAAATAATAACAAATTCAAACAATGTGTGAATACACAATACATACTAAAAACCTATCATGAAAGTATGATGGTCAAGAACTCTCTCAGTAAAAGGTCAGACAAAAACTAGAACAAATGATCATGAATTCTAGTAGTTCTGGGGCTGAACAACCTACTCATTTAAACAAAAGGGATAATCACAAAAGCACAGGTATTAAAAAATATTACATGAAAGGCAGCCATCATGAGTTATCTTTTTAAGTGTCGTGTGGACCATCACATTATAAAAACTGGAGTCTTTCAACACCCCACGACACACAGAAATCGAAAGTCAGACATATGGATCTTACAGGATAGGATACAACCGTTACAAACTCTCACTACAGAAGAATGGACACAGGGTATAATTAACCAAGTAGCCAAATTAATACAAACAGCCAGTAAACCCACCAGTAAATCAAATGAATACAAAATAAAACAAAATGTGGTTATTCTCCTATCAGATTAAGCCAAGCCTTTAAAATGTGTATACCCTTTTGATCCAACAACTCTCTTTCTAAGTATTTAACCAAAAGAAATAGTCAGAGATATAGGCAAGGATACATATCAGAGTACTACTTGGAACTGATAAACTGGACATAGCTTATATACAAGAATGGATAAGCTATGTGTACTGTGGCATGTTCATATAATGGAACACTGAACAGTCACAAAAAATGATGCAGTAGATGCAAATTTACTGACTTGCTAAGATGTTCACACTAAATT
The DNA here is from genome assembly GCF_009873245.2 of Balaenoptera musculus. Classification (NCBI taxonomy): domain Eukaryota; kingdom Metazoa; phylum Chordata; class Mammalia; order Artiodactyla; family Balaenopteridae; genus Balaenoptera; species Balaenoptera musculus. The sequence goes on from NW_023503244.1 coordinate 58,883, forward strand.
AACTGAAAAAAGTTATGAAATTTGGAGTAATCCCACTTGCATGAAAAAGGGAGAGGTACTCATTTTTGTAGTTTTACACTTTTTTAAAAGTGCTACAAGCCAGTGTTTGTGTGAGGCAGGCTTCACATCCACTGTTGGGGTGGACTACAAATTGGCATAGCATTTCTGGATGGTAATTTGGCAATGTGTATCCAAAGTCTTAAAAAGGCAGAAGCAAAAAGAACTATAATCCTGCAGCCTGTGGAACAAAAACCACATTCACAGAAAGATAGAAAAGATGAGAAGGCAGAGAGAGGGCTAGGTACCAGATGAAGGAACAAGCTAAAACCCCAGAAAAACAACTCAACAAAATGGAGATAGGCAACCTTCCAGAAAAAGAATTCAGAATAATGATAGTGAAGATGATCCAGGACCTCGGAATAAGAATAGAGGCAAAGATCGAGAAGATGCAAGAAATGTTTAACAAAGACCTAGAAGAATTAAAGAACAAACAAACAGAGATGAACAATGCAATAACTGAAATGAAAACTACACTAGAAGGAATCAATAGCAGAATAACTGAGGCAGAAGAACGGATAAGTGACCTGGAAGACAGAATGGTGGAATTCACTGCTGCAGAACAGACTAAAGGAAAAAGAATGAAAAGAAATGAAGACAGCCTAAGAGACCTCTGGGACAACATTAAATGCAACAACATTTGCATTAGGGGTCCCAGAAGGAGAAGAGAGAGAAAGGACCAGAGAAAATATTTGAAGAGATTATAGTCGAAAACTTCCCTAACATGGGAAAGGAAATAGCCACCCAAGTCCAGGAAGTGCAGCGAGTCCCATACAGGATAAACCCAAGGAGAAACACGCTGAGTCACATAGTAATCAAAGTGGCAAAAATTAAAGACAAAGAAAAATTAATGAAAGCAGAGAGGGAAAAACGACAAAAAACATACAAGGGAACTCCCATAAGGTTAACAGCTGATTTCTCAGCAGAAACTCTGCAAGCCAGAAGGGAGTGGCAAGATATACTTAAAGTGATGAAAGGGAGGAACCTACAACCAAGATTACCCTACCCGGCAAGGATCTCATTCAGATTCGATGGAGAAATCAAAAGCTTTACAGACAAGCAAAAGCTAAGAGAATTCAGCACCACCAAACCAGCTCTACAACAAATGCTAAAGGAACTTCTCTAAGTGGGAAACACAAGAGAAGAAAAGGACCTACAAAAACAAACCCAAAAAAATTAAGAAAATGGTCATAGGAACATACATATCGATAATTACCTTAAACGTGAATGGATTAAATGCTCCAACCAAAAGACACAGGCTTGCTGAATGGATACAAAAACAAGACACACAAATATGCTGTCTACAAGAGACCCACTTCAGACCTAGGGACACATACAGACTGAAAGTGAGGGGATGGAAAAAGATATTCCATGCAAATGGAAATCAAAAGAAAGCTGGAGTAGCTATACCCATATCACATAAAATAGACTTTAAAATAAAGAATGTTACAAGAGACAAGGAAGAACACGACATAATGATCAAGGGATCAATCCAAGAAGAAGATATAACAATTATAAATATATATGCACCCAACATAGGAGCACCTCAATACATAAGGCAACTGCTAACAGCTATAAAAGAGGAAATCGACAGTAACACAATAATAGTGGGGGACTTTAACACCTCACTTACACCAATGGACAGATCATCCAAAATGAAAATAAATAAGGAAACAGAAGCTCTAAATGACACAATAGACCAGATAGATTTAACTGATATTTATAGGAGATTCCATCCAAAAACTGCAGATTACACTTTCTTCTCAAGTGCGCACAGAACACTCTCCAGGATAGATCACATCTTGGGTCTCAAATCAAGCCCCAGTAAAGTTAAGAAAATTGAAATCATATCAAGCATCTTTTTTGACCACAACGCTATGAGATTAGAAATCAATTACAGGGAAAAAAACGTAAAAACAACAAACACATGGAGGCTAAAGAATATGTTACTAAATAACCAAGAGATCACTGAAGAAATCAAAGAGGAAATCAAAAAATACCTAGAGACAAATGACAATGAAAACACGATGATCCAAAACCTACAGGATGCAGCAAAAGCAGTTCTAACAGGGAAGTTTATAACTATACAAGCCTACCTCAAGAAACAAGAAAAATCTCAAGTAAACAATCTAACCTTACACCTAAAGGAACTAGAGAAAGAAGAACAAACAAAACCCAAAGTTAGCAGAAGGAAAGAAATCATAAAGATCAGAACAGAAATAAGTGAAATAGAAACAAAGAAAACAATAGCAAAGATCAATAAAACTAAAAGCTGGTTCTTTGAGAAGATAAACAAAATTGACAAACCATTAGCCAGACTCATCAAGAAAAAGAGGGAGAGGACTCAAATCAATAAAATTAGAAATGAAAAAGGACAAGTTACAACAGACACTGCAGAAATACAGAGCATCCTAAGAGACTACTACAAGCAACTCTATGCCAATAAAATGGACAACCTGGAAGAAATGGACTAATTCTTAGAAAGGTATAACCTTCCAAGACTGAACCAGGAAGAAACAGAAAATATGAACAGACCAATCACAAGGAATGAAATTGAAACTGTGATTAAAAATCTTCCAACCGGGCTTCCCTGGTGGCGCAGTGGTTGAGAATCTGCCTGCCAATGCAGGAGACATGGGTTCGAGCCCTGGTCTGGGAAGATCCCACATGCTGCGGAGCAACTAGGCCCGTGAGCCACAATTACTGAGCCTGCGCATCTGGAGCCTGTGCTCCGCAACAAGAGAGGCCACGACAGTGAGAGGCCCACGCACCGTGATGAAGAGTGGCCCCCACTTGCCGCAACAAGAGAAAGCCCTCGCACAGAAACGAAGACCCAATGCAGCCATAAATAAATAAATAAATAAAAATTAAAAAAAAAAAGAAAGAAAAATATCCCCTAGGAATCTGAAAACAAAGACTAGATTCCAAAATAATTACTGTAAATGTACAGGGAGCATATCTCTTTAAAAAAAAAAAAATCTTCCAACAAACAAAAGTGCAGGACCAGATGGCTTCACAGGTGAATTCTATCAAACATTTAGAGAAGAGCTAACACCCATCCTTCTCAAACTCTACCAAAAAATTGCAGAGGAAGGAACACTCCCAAACTCATTCTATGAGGCCACCATCACCCTGATACCAAAACCAGACAAAGATACTACAAAAAAAGAAAATTACAGATCAATATCACTGATGAATATAGATGCAAAAATCCTCAACAAAATACTAGCAAACAGAATCCAACAACACATTAAAAGGATCATACACCATGATCAAGTGGGGTTTATCCCAGGGATGCAAGGATTCTTCAATATACGCAAATCAATCAATGGGATACACCATATTAACAAATTGAAGAATAAAAACCATATGATCATCTCAATAGATGCAGAAAAAGCTTTTGACAAAATTCAACACCCATTTATGATAAAAACTCTGCAGAAAGTGGGCATAGAGGGAACCTACCTCAACATAATAAAGGCCATATATGACAAACCCACAGCAAACATCATTCTCAATGGTGAAAAACTGAAAGCATTTCCTCTAAGATCAGGAACGAGACAAGGGTGTCCACTCTCACCACTATTATTCAACATAGTTCTGGAAGTCCTAGCCACGGCAATCAGAGAAGAAAAAGAAATAAAAGGAATACAAATTGGAAAAGAAGAAGTAAAACTGTCACTGTTTGCAGATGACATGATACTATACATAGAGAATCCTAAAGATGCCACCAGAAAACTACTAGAGCTAATCAATGAATTTGGTAAAGTTGCAAGATACAAAATTAATGCACAGAAATCTCTTGCATTCCTATACACTAATGATGAAAAATCTGAAAGAGCAATTATGGAAACACCCCCATTTACCACTGCAACAAAAAGAATAAAATACCTAGGAATAAACCTACCTAAGGAGACAAAAGACCTGTATGCAGAAAACTATAGGACACTGATGAAACAAATTAAAGATGATACCAACAGGTGGAGAGACATACCATGTTCTTGGATTGGAAGAATCAATATCCTGAAAATGACTATACTACCCAAAACAATCTACAGATTGAATGCAATCCCTATCAAATTACCAATGGCATTTTTTACAGAACTAGAACAAATCATCTTAAAATTTGTATGGAGACACAAAAGATCCCGAAAAGCCAAAGCAGTCTTGAGGGAAAAAAACGGAGCTGGAGGAATCAGACTCCCTGACTTCAGACTATACTACAAAGCTACAGTAATCAAGACAATATGGTACTGGCACAAAAACAGAAACATAGATCAATGGAACAAGATACAAAGCCAAGAGATAAACCCACACACCTATGGTCAACTAATCTATGACAAAGGAGGCAAAGATAGACAATGGAGAAAAGACAGTGTCTTCAATAAGTGGTGCTGGGAAAACTGGACAGCTACATGTAAAAGAATGAAATTAGAACAATCCCTAACACCATACACAAAAATAAACTCCAAATGGATTCGAGACCTAAATGTAAGACCGGACACTATAAAACTCTTAGAGGAAAACATAGGAAGAACATTCTTTGACATCAATCACAGCAAGATCTTTTTTGATCCACCTCCTAGAGTAATGGAAATAAAAACAAAAATAAACAAATGGGACCTAATGAAACTTCAAAGCTTTTGCACAGCAAAGGAAACCATAAACAAGACGAAAAGACAACCCTCAGAATGGGAGAAAATATTTGCAAACGAATCAATGGACAAAGGATTAATCTCCAAAATAGATAAACAGCTTATGTAGCTCAATATTAAAGAAACAAAGAACCCAATCCAAAAATGGGCAGAAGACCTAAATAGACATTTCTCCAAAGAAGACATACAGACGGCCAAGAAGCACATGAAAAGCTGCTCAACATCACTAATTATTAGAGAAATGCAAATCAAAACTACAATGAGGTATCACCTCACATCAGTTAGAATGGGTATCATCAGAAAATCTACAAACAACAAATGCTGGAGAGGGTGTGGAGGAAAGGGAACCCTCTTGCACTGTTGGTGGGAATGTAAATTGATACAGCCACTATGGAGAACAGTATGGAGGTTCCTTAAAAAACTAAAAATAGAATTACCATATGATCCAGCAATCCCACTACTGGGCATATACCCAGAGAAAACCATAATTCAAAAAGACACATGCACCCCAATGTTCATTGCAGTGCTATTTACAATAGCCAGGGCATGGAAGCAACCTAAATGCCCATCGACAGACGAATGGATAAAGAAGTTGTGGTACATATATTCAATGGAATATTACTCAGCCATAAAAAGGAACGAAATTGAGTCATTTGTTGAGACGTGGACGGATCTAGAGACTGTCATACAGAGTGAAGTAAGTCAGAAAGAGAAAAATAAATATCGTATATTAACGCATGTATGTGGAACCCAGAAAAATGGTACAGATGAACTGGTTTGCAGGGCAGAAGTTGAGACACAGATGTAGAGAACAAACGTATGGACACCAAGGGGGGAAAACCGCGGTGGGGTGGGGATGGTGGTGTGCCGAATTGGGCGATTGGGATTGACATGTATACACTGATGTGTATAAAATTGATGACTAATAAGAACCTGCACTATTAAAAAAAAAAAGTCTTAAAAATATGTCACACTTAGTCATTCCACTTCTAGTACCTTATTCTACAGAAGTAATCCCAATGGACACAGAGACGTATATACAACGTATTCACATTGTTTCTGACAGGGAAAAGCAAACTGTGTAAATCTAATTGCAAAGAATTGATTAAACTATGGGACATCAATATGATGGAATACTACATGATACATCATTAAGTGAAAAAAGCAGGAATATGAAATAGCAAGTATACTACAATTCTATTTTTGTAATCCCTAAGTGTACAAACATATTTATAGAAAAATAAAAGACTGAAAGTGTATGCACCAAAATGAACAGTGATTATGTCTGGGTATTAAGATTATAGGTAATTGTTCTCGTGTTACTCTGTATTTTCTGTAAAGAATATATGCAACTCTTAGAGAAAGTCTAAAAGCAAAATAAAAGCTATCAGTAAAATGAGGCTTTAAAAAAAAATCCTATCACAATAGTATCATGCCAAAAGCTAAGCATATATCATATTAAAAATTCAATATTTTCAATTTTAGAATTTACCTCTAAGCCATAAATCCTCACTAAGAGATTCTGCCAAAGCACTTGCACCCAGGTCACCAATGAGTGTGCTGCAGTTCAGAGTGATGCGCCTCAAACCAGCCATACAGTCAAGATCAGGTCTCCTGGAACGAAGACTCTCAGCCCAGGTTTCTTCATGCCTTCCGGTAGTCTGATACTTCAAAGATTTAATGGGATGAAATTACGATGCTTGAATAAGGAAACAGGGTGTGCCTACTGAGTATGGCTTATTATGTCAGAGATTTACACACACACATATCAAGCATATATGCCAGGAGAATCAACCTGAGAAATTAAACAGTCAGTTCTGGTTTACGAGTCCAGTGACCCCAATTCTAGTCGGTCAGTGATTAGATTCCAGCCACTGGATGACCTGCTTTTGAACAGTTATGTAAAGTTGGACAATTCAATTACAGTCTATGAATTATTTTCCTTATCTTCTAAGTCAGGGAACTGGTTCTAAATTCTATCATTGCTGAGGCTCTAAATGTCATCATTCTGTCCTCCAATGGTCTCCAAACACCTGACTGGGCAACCCATAAGAAAACTTTTTAATATGCATCTTATTTTTTAACAAATTATATACACGAAGTTCTATACATATAATGTATGTACATTATAAACTACACAGATATGTTTTAAATGATACAAAGCTAAATAGGTTCTAATATTTTCTTTTCCTAACTCCTAAGGCATTATTTTATTTATTTTTAAAAAATATTGATTTATTTGTTTATTTGTTTGTTTGGCTGTGCCGGGTCTTTAGTTGCAGCATGCCGGATCTTTTAGGTGTGGCATGTGGGCTCTTAGTTACGACAGGCACGTGGGATCTAGTTCCTTGAGCAGGGATCGAACCCAGGCCCCCTGCATTGGGAGCGCAGAGTCTTAACTGCTGGACCACCAGGGAAGTCCCAGGCATTATTTTTAAAACTATATTTACAAAATGGATCTCACATGCTACCTAGGGTATGCACACCAACTTTAGAGGCCTGGACTATGCACAGCCAGTTGGATGCGCCTTGGGAAAATAGTGGTTTGACACTTAACCACAAGTCTTGTCTTAAAGACATTCAATTCTTTATATTCATAAAATAAATTTTGGTAACAGGGAACACTGACTTTAAATGGAAAAAGTCTGATTACATTCTTGAAAAAATAAAAGACTCAAAGTGCCTTTGATACTCTAAAAGGAAAATCATTAGTGTCATTTTTCTATTAACAATAACTTATAAAAGCTCCAAGCAGAAATAACACCAATCACTTACACAGTACTTAGTATGTGCCAGGCACTATTTATACAAATGAGTTCATTTAAACCTCATAATGAGGCATAGACGTTAAGTGATTTGCCCATGGTCAAATGCTATGAAAAGGGAGAAAGGGAATTTGAACCTAGGCCATTTGGCTTCGGCACCCAACTTCTTGACTGTTTTCTACCCCAGGGGTTAATGGACTTGCCCTGTATAGGCTCAAAGAATTTTTCAATTTTTCAAATCTAAATTTAAACATTTCCAGCTTTCTGGGCTTTACAGTTTCTGGTGTAACTACTCTGCCCCACTGGTGTAGGGTGAAAGTAGCCACAACTACCATGTAAACAATGGGTGCGACTATGTTCCAAAAACACTTTCTTTACAAAACCAGGCGACGGGCTGGATCTGGCCCACCAGCCATAGTTTACCTATCCCTGATCTGCACCATCAAACTATTAAAAAGGCTTCATGTCAAATTATTAAATAACTTTAGGCCTAAATACAGTCATTATAACCACTGTAAAGTTGTTAAGGCATTATTTTTTAAAAAACTGTATTTACAAATTGCTGATGTAGTGATTTTTATGACTTTATAAACTACAGCAGCTAATAAACATTTGATTCATTTAAGTCTTCAAGACTATAATGGCATACTTTCTTCACAGTATCACAATCAAAGTTTTCAGTAACTAAACATACATAAAAGTATTATTATGTATTATATATTAAATCTCTTATTTCTAAAATTAAGTGGACTATCTTTACTAAATGGTAGAATCCCAAACTGAAAACTGGTCATATTCTTTCAACAAAACGAAAGCTGCACTCATATGTATTAAAAGACAAAAATTAACTGCCATCTGTATCAATATGTTAATGTGCTTCAATCACATATGTTTTCATGGAAGTTTAAACATAAAATCACCTTTAAGATCTTGACCATGTGATCTGCTCCCTGCCATTTCAGATTACAGCCCGTGAAGTCTACTGTCTTAAGAGTGATAGAGTTCCTTATACCTTGACAAATAACTGAAAGGAAAAAAAAAAACCACACACACAATAAGATGAAGAGCCTATACATTTGTCAGTCTTAACTTATTTGCTTTTCTTAGGTCAATTTGAGGTTTATAGCCACATTCTTAAAATCATTAACTACAATCTTCCCAAACAGGTAACTGACGAACAGATGCATTCTAAAACTTGTCAGTAACAAAGTGTTATTCCACTTTACAGCAACAGTTTAATTCTATTTAGATACTAAAACTGAATACACTGAATACTGGAAACTTTATTCCCAACCACTCAGTAAAGTAGTACATACCTTTTGAGATATAGGAAAAAAAAGAAAAACCTAAAAAGCATAAGACTCTTCCTGTTTTCATTTCCAATGATACTTCCCAACCTTGATGATCAGTCAGCGATTTAAATGTCAACTATAAACCCAGTATGTTATGAGGTGCTATGCAGTATACTAGAGCAATATGAGAGAGAGGACCTCAAACCCTCTGTTCCCTCAAATTGAAAGGCAGGCTTCCTGACCCCTCCAGGCCACTACTGGACACAGGGAACACACACTAATGTTTCAGGACCCCAACCAACAGTCACCTGCTTTGTGATTACTTTCATGACACACCCCCACTAACATCACTGACTTTGCTGCTCCTACAGGACATTACATATATTTCCTATTTTAACACATACCACAGTGCATTATAATTACGATTGCAGATAGATGTTCTAACAATTTAAAGATAATGATGACTTTTTTGCTCTTTACATCTTGCTATTTCCCTTCTCATATTTCTTGAAGAGAAACCATAAAAATATAAACAAACACAAAAAACAGAAAATATACAAAATGTGTGCTTTGCAGCTTAACACAAACTTAAGTAAAATTAGTTCTGACAGTATCCAGCATGACAAACTTCCATGGTACAAATGAGAATGGACCAAGGTTTGAGCAGGTACAGGAGACAATCCAGGCATGAACAACACCAAGAAAAGGTAGACAGGAAGTAACATGGTGTGTAGGAAATCACGAGACCAGTCTGATGGGAAGAGACTTAAACAAGACTGAAACTCACTTTCTAAACCTCCATCTCCAATTGGACAATTCGCAAGACACAGGTGCCCCAAAGTGGCCGATTTATTCAATCCCTTTAATGGGGAGGAACAGTTTAAAATTTTAACCGTTTAGTTTGCCACAAAAGCAACTATCAAATGTTGGCAGGAGACAATGAAGGCTTACCTTTGTTAACGTAGTTTAGTCTCTCTCAGAACTAGCCCATTTAGCTCCAGGTTCCTTAGCACACCTGACGCACTTACACAGCATTTAAGAGCTTTACACAACTGGAAGGTCACATCTTTATTTCTTATTGCAGGAACACGACTTCTGGAAACTTTATTTCTGTCAGAACCTAAAGCAAAATTATTGTAAAATGAGTGATTTAAACCATACATTTTATCACCGTTAAAAAGCATCTAAAAAGAAAAAAACAGCATCTGCTCTGTGCTAAGGATTAGAAACGACCACTGCCCTTAAAGCCTCATTAAGGAGGGACATGTATAAACTCAAAATTTCAATCACATGAGATAAAGAACCATAACCTTTATGCACAGAGGTTCCTATGGAGGCAAAAAGTTATATCTAAGTGACGGCTTCATGATAACCCTGAAGTACAATCGAGAAAGATGAGGCTATGCAGAGTTGGAGGAGGAGGTGCATTAACTGCAGAGGGAGCACCTGTGCAAAGACACTCAAGCCTGACACCTGCTGGGCACTGTAAATACTGCAGGTGGGGATGACTTAAGGCCAGGGGGCCAAGTGTGAGAAGGGACAGAAAATAGAGATGTTGGTCGAATCAAGCCTGGGAGAGAGCATGGCTTGTATCCCACAGGTGATGAGCCCTGGGGCTACCACTGGCTGAGTAAGGGTGCCTCCGCTGATTAGAAAAAGGTGCCCCGCTGCTGAAGGACCAATTAGATAAAGGGAGTGATCACAAAAAGCTCTCCTTTCTCAGGGCCAAAGAGCCCCAGGAGGCTTGGCAGAGCACAGTTCAGACTACACGCCTCTGTGCGGAGCACACGCTGGGCGGCTAGTATGCACTAACTCTGTGTGGGCAAGCCATTAGCAGCATTATTTTAGGCGTATCTTTTCATGTTAGAAGATCACTCAACCCGAGTAGGCAGATGAACTTAGAGGAACTGAGTCCAGGGGCCACGAAACCACCCAGGAGCTTCTGCCATAGTCCAGGCAAAATGTAATGTGGATGAAGAAGCAAATTTAGGAGGAGGCCAAAATCTACAAGCTAGATCCACTGGATGAAAGACATAAAGAAAGTTCAGTGAAGGAACTCTGAAGAGAATGGGCTCTGCAATAAATTTTTCTTACAATCAAGGTTAAATATTAGGCAAAATTAAGTACAGTGGCCTTTAAGGTCCCTTCCAGCTCTAATTTCTTTTGATTTCTAACTTATTACCCTGGTTAAGTAAAGTCCCTTCAGAGATACAGAACAGTTCCTACACCTGAATGGGATGCAAAGAATAATCTGACTTCTCTTCACCAGGGGATGAGTTGAACTGTCCTTGCAGAAGAGATAACACATGGCAAGAACCCCAGATCCTAGAAAAGGGCCAGGCACACGATAAGTATTCAGCTTTTTGAAAACAAATGAACAATCATTTCCTCTCCTAGATCTTCACACCCTTTCTCTGCTGGCTACTTTCTTTCAGCTTATAAACATCCTCAATATACCCACTTAAAAAGCCCTCAGACCTATGATTCTTTGGATCTTCTTGTGGGTAACCTAAGTCTCTCCCATGCCATCAAACACCTGTCCTCCCAAAAAGCCCAGATCTGTACCTTGGGCTCAGACCCATCTACCAGTCCCCTCTAAAGCACTGAAGATGAAGTAAGATCCTCTCCCCCCCGCCAATCCCTTCGTACTGTGCTCTGTATCTCACAAAAAGATGCAGCTGTAAACTGTCACCCACACTTGCTGCCCTCCCTTTTCTAACTGGTCACCAGGCCCCACCCATTCTCTCTCGGATCTGCAAAATCCAGTCCAACATTTTATAACTTAAGTGGGACCCTTAGATTATAATTCACCCTGCACCCAATCAAGTGCCTTCCACATGGAGGTCCGAGCGAGTCTCTAAACCAGAAGTCCATCTCACTGTTCTTTAGGGTTTCCCACAGCCTTCAGGATAAACATCTAAACTTCTGACAGGACAAACAAGGCCCCTTTCTGTTGGGCCCCACTAGGTTTCCAGTATCAACTCTCATTTCCTTCCCAAACCCTGAGTTCCAGTCCTGTACCTTAGTTTTGCCATATTTTCTTATATTTCTCAAACTTTGACACACACTGCTCCCTCCTGCCACCCCAGGAGCTTCTACATATCCTTAGAAAGGATGGCACCTCCTCCAAGAAGCCTACCCTGAACTTTCCCTTCAAGATTCTGTGCTCTGCAAAGGGGAAAGGTGGGGGGGAGGGATACATTAGGAGTTTGGGATTAACATATACACACGGACTCTATATAAAATAGATAATCAACAAGGACCTACTGCATAGCACAAGGAACTCTACTCCATATCCTCTAACAACCTGTATGGGAAAAGAATCTGAAAAAGAATGGATATATGTATAACGGAATCACTTTGAATCACTTTGCTGTACACCTGAAACTAATACAATATTGTAAATCAACTATCCTCCAATATAAAATAAAAATTTAATTAAAAAAAAAAGATTCTGTGCTCTGTAGCACCAGATCTCACTTCTTCCAGAGCACTGACTACTGTGCTTGTGTTTACCTGCCGCCCAGTAGAAGGGGAGATTACCTAGGGCAGAAGCATCGTCTCCAGCAGCCCTTGGTTCTGACAACTCATTCAAGTGCCAGGATACTTCACACACATAACCTGCTTAATTAATTCTAAGAATCCACAGAAAGAGTGGTTTTTCATGTCATTTTACAAGTGTGGGGATTGCAGTTCAAAAGTAACCTGCCCAGGCCACAGAGAGCATAAGCCCTGGAATTCAAACCCTAAGCTGCCTTCACACTGGTGCTCTTTCCACTATATGATACGACTATTGAAAAGAAGATTTTTTTTTTTCCTGAGCCCTGTTTTAATGGAAAGGAAATGAAGCTGGGATATATCCATTTCCTAAACGCTTTGGCGTGTACCAGGCAAAGTCGTTCAACAGACCAGGTAACATCTGTGGAACAATTAACGATGCTCCAAACTGCGCTAAGTGTTCTACATTGTAGAGTCTACAAGCATTAACAGAATGCGACCTTGTAACCACCACAGAGAGTGAGTCCTGTTCAGCCCATGCTACAGATGAGAACACTGAGACCTAGAAGCCTTAAGGCACTCGGCCGGGGTCACCGAGCCGGCAGGAGTCCTAGGCCGCACGCCCCGTCTAGTGCACGCACACCCGGGCACTGGGCACCGGTTCTAGTGCCCACCCTCCACCTTGCACCATCTAAAACCCCGCTTCGCAGCGCCTCACACGAGAGCCCCTGGAAGCGGGAACTACAAACCCGTCTCGCCAAGCCGTGGCTGGAAGAAGCTCTGGATACAGATCTACAGATCGGGGGCAGAGGGTGCTCAGGGGCGGCGCCCAGTCCACCCCGCGGAGGCGGTCGGCGTTGAAGTCCAGCAGGCCCTCCCGCAGGGAGGCGCGCACGGCGGGCAGAGGCACCGAATCCTGCAACGTGCACAGGTCCTCCTCACAGTGCCAGAAAAAGTTGGCCGCGCTGTTGCGGCGCAGCTTCACTGAGTGATTATGGGCCGAGCGCGGCCTCGGGGACGCTGGCTGCAGACACGATGCCCACACACGCCTGGAGGCCCCGGCTGGCGTCCCCGCCCCTCGGGCGGCCACCGCAGTCCAGGGAGTCATAATAAGGAGCAAAGTGGTAAAAGTCCTGCATTCTTCTTCTTCTTGCATTATTTCAAAACCGGCATCGCTGGCGTCAGGCAGTCCGGTAATTGGGTCCGGCGGACCGGTAATTGGGTTCATTTGCCTCGGCGTTATCTGCCTGCCATCTGCTTCCTGAAATGCAAACAGCTACACAGGGTGATGTGCTACAAGAGAGGGCAGGGAGCTTAAGCACCAGATGCAGGATGTCATTTACATAGACAGCTAGGGAGTGATTGGAACAGAATGTAATTTAGCTTTGTGAAAGATAAATCTAGTTACTTACTCTACAGATTAGTAACAGTTTAAATAAAACTAGGATCGATTATCCCTTTCAGGCCAGTTTATGTGTCTTCTCTAGCCTGTTCACTGTCCCCTTTACTTTCCTTACTTTCAGGAGAGGAAAAACTTCATTTCTATTTTTGCTGCAACACTATTATGCTTACTGAAATAAGTCAAACAGAGAAAGACAAATACGGTATGTTATCACTCGTATGTGGAATCTAAAAAATAAAGAATAAATGTAACAGAAAGGAAATGAACTGACAGATATAGACATCAAAGCAGTGGTTACCAGTGGGCAGAGGAAAGGCGGGAGGGGCAAGATAGGGATAGGGGAGGGGATTAAGAGGCACAAACTACCATGCATAAAATAAATAAGCTATAAGGATAGCCAATGTTTTATAATAACTTTAAATGGAGTATAATCTATAAAAATATTGAATCACTGTGTTCTAATATATTGTTATTACAGTATAATACTGTAAATCCACTATACTTCAATTTAAAAAATGATCACCACAGTATGTCTAGTTAACATCCATTACCATACATGGTAGAAATCTTTTTTTCTTGTGATGAGGACTTTTAAGATCTACTCTCTTAGCAACTTTTAAATATGAAATACGATATTATTAACTATAGTCACATCCCCAGGACTTATTTTATAACTGCCAGTTTGTACATATTGACCACCTTTACCCATTTCACCCACCCTCCACCCCCTGCCTCTGGTAACCACCAGTCTATGTATCTATGAGCTTTTTTTAAAATTCCATATAAAGTGAGATCATACAGGATTTTTCTTTCTCTGTCTGACATATTTTACCTAGCATAACGCCCTCACGGTCCATTCATGTCACAAATGGCAGGATTTGTTTCTTTCTCATGGCTGAATTTTATATATATATATATATAAATAATTTGGCATATATATATGCCTAATGTCTTTTATCCATTTATCCATCAATGAACACAGGGGTTTCCAAGTCTTGGCTATTGTAAATAATGCTGCAATGAATATGGGGGTACAGATTTCATTTTGAATTAGCGTTTCTGTTTCCTTCATACAAATACCAAGTAGTGGAATTGCTGGATCGTATGATAGTTTTATTTTTAAGTTTTTGAGGACCTCCATACTGTTTTCCATAGTGGCTGCAACAATTTACATTCCTACCAACAGTGCACAAGGCTTCCCTTTTCTCCACACCCTTGCCAACACTTGTTAGTTCCTGTCTTTTTGATATTAGCCATTCTAACAGGTATGAGGTGACATCTCTTTGTGGTTTGATTTGCATTTCTCTGCTGATTAGTGATTTTAGGTGTCTTTTTAATTATCTGCTGTCCATCTCTGTATCTTCTTGGTAAAAATGTCTATTCAGACTCTCTGCCCATTTCTTAGTTGGATATTTTTTCTATTTTTTTTGTATGAGTTCTTCATATAATTTGAATACTAACCCCTTATAGGATATATGATATGTAAAAATTTTCTCCCATTCGGTAGGTTGCCTTTTCATTTTGTTGTTGGTTTCCTTTGTTGTGCTTTTTAGTTGGATATAGCCCCACTTGTTTATTTTTGCTTTTGTTGCCTTTACTTGGATCAACGTCTTTGCATAAGTTCTGGAAACAACTCTTTCATAGTTTCCATGGATCGTTTTTAGGGGAGAGGGTGAGTTGAGATGAACTACTAGTGAAAGGAGGGTCAGTGGGTGGAACTATAGCCTCTGTTACTGTAGGTGGCCTCAAGGCCACAACTGATAGTCATTGTCTCCCTCCTGTGCTATCCATTCTCAAGTCCCCTCATCCTTGGATAATATCTCTGCTAAAATGGATGGCTTACTTGGTGGGGTGACCCTCACCCTCGTCCCTGAGTGAGTGTTCTGAGCCCTGGTCATCATTTCTTTCTCAAACCATGGCTGCTGTACTTGACCATTTACTGTGTACTTGACCATTTACTGTCGAAATTGGGAAAGGCAGTACCAAGAAATACCCCCCAGACTTCTGTTTTTAATCAATCATTTTCCAATTAAAAATTTTTTTCTTCCCACAGACATTTTTATCACCCCAAAAGGAAACTCTGTACCCATTAAGAAGATACTACTTCGCTCTCTCTGCCAGGCCCTGGAGACCACCAATCTGCTTTCTTTCTCTATGGATTTACTTATTCTGGATATTTCAGATAAATGGAATCATACAATGTGTGACCTTTGTGTCTGGCATCTTTCACTTAGCATGATGTTTGTGAGAGTCATCCACACTGTAATATGTATTAGTATTTCATTTCTTAAAAAAATGTTTTTGGCCGTGTAATTGTTTGATATTTAATTGCTCCATTCCTTTTTATGACTGAATTACTATTCCACTGTAGGTATATACCACAATTTGTTTATTCATTCATCCATTGATGGACATTTGGGTTATTTCCATGATTTTTCTATTGTGAATAGTGCTGCTATAAACATGTGTGTATGCAGATTTGTTTGAGTGTTTGTTTTTAATGATTTAGGAGTGGAATTGCTGAGTCATATGGTAATTCTATGTTTATCCCAAAATACACACCCCAAGAAACTTCCTGAAAGTCTGTCCTTGTCTCAGAATCAGCTTTTCAGGAAACATGCCGTGCAACAGTATGGACAGTGTCCCATGAGAGCTTATTTGTGATGCCTGGGGGTCTGGAGTTGGAAAGGGCTTCCCTTAGGAAGTGGCAGCTAAACTGAGGGCAAATTCAATGTTTTTTCCTTCCTTCCTTCCTTTCTTCCCTCCTTCTTTCCTTCAGAGGGATGACATAGATGTTTTACACAGTATATCCTTTTAAAACTTTTGCATTTGAACCCTGAACTTATTCATAAGACAAATAAATGATTATTTTAAGCAGGGTATTAGGGCTCAAATTATTAATATCATAGAACCATTATAGTGACAACATGGATTGGAAACAATTTATTAGGAAAAAATATGGAAACTTTTTTTATAACAATTTTGATAAATAAAAAAGTTGACAAATCAGAGTGTATAGACAGAATCTTGGTTATTTGGGAAATTGTATCATAAAATGGATGGGCTCCACAAATTCTTCCATTTACTTGAAGAAAAGAGTGCTAAGTCAGTTTGGGCCGCTGTCACACAGTACCATAAATGGGGCGGGGTGGGGGCTTGTAAACAACAAAAATGTATTTCTCAGTCCTGGTGGCTGGAAGTCTGAGATGTAGGTGCCGGGATCATCACCTTCTGGTGAGGACTCTCTTCCGGGTTGCAGACTGTCCACTTCTCATTGTGTCCTCACAGGGCAGAGAGCAGAGAGAAAAAGCCAGATCTCTCATGATTCTCACAAGGGTAAGAATCTCATCATGAGGGCTCCATCCCGATGACCTCATCAAATCCTAATCACCTCCCAAAAGACCCACCTTCTAATACCATCACATTGGAGGTAGGGTGTCAACATGTGAATGCTGGGGGGACCCAAATATTCAGTCTATAACAAGTACTAATGGGGAAATGAGAGCTTCTCTTGAGGATGTTAAGGGCTGCTACAAAGATCAACGGTACATGTGTTTCCAGACAGAGCTACAATATAGAATAAGTTCTATAAGGCGTTCACAGAATAGATTCGTCTTTCTTCCCCAAAACAGTCCTTGGTATCCAGGGACCCATTCCTGGAAATTCACTCTTGCTCAAGGAAATCCATTCTCTCATTAAAAAAAAATCTTATGAAGCTACATGAATGACACAAAGGACTTTTCCCAGCTCTAAGATTCTGTGTGTAAAACCTGTTAGTCTCAATTTACTTCCAAAAGATAGACCCTCCGCGGGGTCTGCTCCTGCGGGGACGGTGGGACCCGCGCTTGTGCCGCGGCCCCCAGGTGTGGCTTCCTCAAGTTTGGGGTGAAGCCCCAGCCCCCTTGGGCTCTGCAGCGCTGCGGTGGGCTCGGGGGACGGAGCACGGTCTCTGGGGTTTCTCAGCAGGAGATGCCGGGGCTGCCGCGCAGGAACCCAGCGGCCCTGGGTGCAGCACAGACTCGCCAGGCCTGGGTGTCCCTGCCGCGCAGGGCTGCTGAGAACAGGGTCCGCGATGAAGCTCTGCCTGGCAAACGGGGACTGTCGGCGGCTCCATCCTCCCCTTCCGTCGGCACAGCCCCATGGCAGCCCTCCTTTCCGACAGGCAAAGGCTGTGACCTGCGGCCAGACGGCTCCACACCCTCAGGCCCCGGTGCTCGGCCCATGCTGGGAACAGGCACAACCCCTGGGCCGGCCTCTCCGGACGGCTCGAGCGGGACGGCTTCTTCGGCGCGCCTGTCACCCACCCCGAGCCCAGGGGCCGGCAGGGAGGTCTAAGGGCCACTGGAGCCTGGGCGGGGCGGAGGCACGGGCTTCGCGGCTGGGCCGGCCCCCCTCGCCGCCTCCTGCCTCTGCGCCCTGGCCCGGCGTGGGCTTCCCGTGGCCCCGTCTCCTTCCCACCCCCGTCGCGCCTCTTGCCACCCGGGCCGTGGGCTCCACCGGGAGCAGCACCGCGTCGTGAGGGTGCGGGAGGGTGCCCGCCCTCAGGGCTTCCCTGACACCTACAGGCTGTTTGGCCATATCCCAGACAGGCACCGGGCACCGGCAGGTCAGTGGAGCGGAGTCGGCCCGGGTCTCCTCCCCCCTGAGGAGGGGCGAACGGCACCGCGCACGAAGCGGCCCTGGCGGGAGGGAGACCAGGGCAGAGGGGGTCGGTGGGGAGCTTCACTCGCAGTCACTTCCAAGGGGACCCTGAGCCCCCAGAGCTGGGGGCTGACTGGCCTCAGCACTCCCACAAGGGGGTGGTCAGGAAGGAGGGACCCTGTCCCTGGGGCCCAGGGCACTCCCGGGTCAGGCGGAGTCGCCAAGTGTGTCGGGTGCCGTGGACAGCTGAGGCTCATTTAGCCCAAAGGAAAGTTCCAGCGCATTGCAGAGAGCAGACGAAATACACGGTGGTGAAAACTCACTGTTGCTAAGGGTTGAAACGAACCAATAATTCCTCCTGTTTCTCAGGGTGTTCCTTTGGCTGTTAATGAAATGTATTTCCAAGGAAGGCAGGCATGTGGCTGAAAAGGCCAGCAGTGCCTCGGGGTCACAGCGAGACCCTCCCATCTCGCCCCCCTCGGCCATCCTGTGCTCTGGGAGCAGAGCTCTCAGCCAGAAGTGAAACATAGTAGCTTCCATATCCGGATTCTAAGATTTTCTAAAGCCCTTTAAAGGCCCCCTTCTCTGAGTGGTGCTTGACCTGCTGGTGTTTGGGGCGGGAGGGTGGGCTGGGTGGAGGGTCTGAGCGCCATCCCGAGGGAAGGGCTTTGGAGGCCTGTGTGAGCCTGAGACCAGGGGGCCCAGTGCACGTGTCCGAGGGGAGGCTAGCGCTGACTCCAGCCGTGCCGAACCAGACGTCGCCCTCCTTCTCGACAACCCAGCAAAGCCTGTCGCTCACATTCCTGGCTGTGCTGCTTACACTTGCCCTCTGGGAAGGCCAGCCTGGCAGAGCTCTGTTCCTGCCCTCTGGGCTGCTGGTAACTGAGTACCTAGCCTGGGTGCTGGAGGGGAGGATCCATAGATGGTGGAGGCCCAGTGCCTGCCCAGGGTGCTGTCCCTCTGCTGAGCTGAAACTTCTAATCAACGTCTTAATAAAACCAAAAAGGATGTGATATTGTTCTACCACCTGTGCCCGACCAATGTCAGCCCCTTGTCATATGGGGCAGTGCTGTCTAATGGTAAAGCTTCCAGTATCAGATCCCCAATCCCTTCTCCTACCCCCCCCAACTCCCATGGGGGTTCAGTGGGTACATCTGTATTTCACAGAACCTGAAACTCTGATTTTACAAAGGAGTTGGAGGTCTGGGGAAAGAACCGGTCTGATCTCAGTTAAGAATGCAACTTTATACCTGGACGATACTAGAGCACTTTAGCACCTCATGTGTTTGAAAATGAGACCTTCACAAAGACCTCATGGGCAGGAGACGCAGGCAGGAGAGGGGACAGACTGAAGCTCTGTGACTGACTGATCAAGTAGCAGAGGTCCAGCTGACCTCCAGGCCTACCGCTGATTTACTATCACCAGAGCCACGTAACACACCTTCCACATAGAGAACCAGCAGAAAAATGAGTTTGAAGAGCATTTTAGCTAAATCCAAGGTCATTTTGATCATTAGTGAAAGTCATTCTGTTCCTACACGCTCCCCACACCCTGACCCCCCTTCCTAAAACCAAATGGGTTCTGAAATTAAGGTGGAAGTGACAAACCTGGAGGTGACCAGGCTTTACTTTATCATCTCTCTCTTCTTCTTCCACGTGTGTTCCTGGTCTTACTCTTCCCGGTTCTTCTGCAGGGAGCGGTCCAGCAACTCTGTCAAGCAAAATCACACACCCTAAGGATGACTTTCACAGACTCCTCCCGTGGAGGCAGTTTTCAAAAGGTCTTCCTTCCTACCCACACCCCCACCTCCCACCAAAAATCAATCTTCATCTCAGGAGCCCTGAAAGGCACATATTACCTCAACATTTAATATTTAATACAACCTTTAGATCTAGTTCTGATAACTGCCAGTTGCCCCCAATTCACTCTTTGTAAGACAATTCTACCTGAATCACAAGGTTAATAACCTGACTGCAAACCCAGCATCCTTAAGCTATCTATGGTCACCCTGGCAACTCACTATAAAGTTCTTCTTTTTAAAAGATTTCAGAAAAGTAATTTCAGTCATCAAGATTACATATTGCACAGAACAAAAAGCTTTATTATTCTTACCGTTCTCTGGATGTAACTCTACGTCTCTTTTCCTCCTATGTGGAGAGAAGGGAAAAAGAGAAAAACAATCTTTCAAAAGAAGATCAAAACCAAAAGCATGAGTCAAAGTATTAAATAAATACATTTGATGTGGTTAAAAACAGGGGTTGGGGGGTAATCTGGGTTTGGGGGAGATCTGGGCAACCTTCAGTCTGGTGTTGATGTCCCACCACCCTCAAAACAAAGAGAGGCCCAGGAGCTGGCCCGGCACATGTCTGCGCACTAGAGGTCATCTAGTGATGCTACGTAAGTCAAAGATCCACCTCATGTCAGGAATTTGTTAATACTAGAAAAAAACCAAAGTAGTAATTTGGGATTCACATCAGGAAGTGATGATGACAACCTAAACTGGACACCAGCTCTTCTCTGATGAACACCTTAGTACACTACTTCCCTAAGTTCACAACACTTGCCAACTCCAGGATATCTGTATTTATGTATTTAAGAGGGATAAAAATATTGTGGGGATGAAACCGATCTACGTCTTGTTTGAGGTGGAGGTTACAAGAATGCATGCGTGCATACACGTGACCATACATGCACAGTGAATAAAGTCTGTAGATTATGCCGATGTCCATTTTCCGGTTTTGCTATTACAATTATGTGAGACGTCACCATTGGAGAAAGTTGGGTAAACTACACAGAACCCCTCTGTACTATATTATACGGAATTCATCTGTATGTGTATACATAAAATTCTGCCTCCAGACTGCCTTTAGACTTGAGCTACAACATCAACTCTTCCCTGGGTCTGCCTCTCTTGGCCTGTCCTGCATATTTCAGACTCGCCAGCCTGAAGTCGTGTGACTCAGTTGCTTAAATTAATCTCATATACACAGACATCACTGGGTCTGTTTCTCTGGAGAACCCTAAGATAGATTTTATACTAATATACTACAGTAATATATACATACATATAACCTGAAACAATACAGAAGAAACTGATAAATGCTCGCCTCTCGAAGGAAGGACAGGACGGAGAGGGGGGAGTACCACCCCTATGTACCAAACAGCCTTTTGTACTGCTGCCAGCCCGGCCGCCCCAGATTCAAGCAGATGTAATGGCGTGTGGCCCAGGCAGTGGCTACACAGCTAAGGATTTTAAGGCACAATGCAGCGAGATGCCAGGGCCACGGTCACACACGTGGAACATTCTAAAGCCAAGAGCGGTTGGTTGCAGGATTCCGTGCATGGGCCCCCGAGGGCCCTCTGGAGGCCATCGCAGACCCTCAGGTCCCACGTGAGGAGACAGCCCACTAGAACACAGCAGGCGGCCCTCCTCCCAGATCTCACCCGGGTCAGCCTCCCGGGCACCCGGCCTCCTCTGCACAGCACGGGGCAGGCTCACAGAGGGAAGAGCGGCCCAAACGCAAAGGTCATACCAAACCCCACGGGAGAAGAGTAAAGCAAGGTGATGAGGGGAGAGGGGAGGGGTCCCTCGGGAAGCTGGCCACTCAGGATTTCCAGCCTCTTCCACAGGAAGCCAGCTCACGAAGCACCAAGACCTGTCCTGAGTCACACTCAGAGGACTTGACCCCCTGACCCCACAGCCCCGCTTCCCAAGCCTCCTCGATGCTGACGATGCTGACACGGATCAGCACGGAGAAATGGGGGAGCACACGGCTGGGGGGCTGCTGGGAACTCAGGACTGGCCCCCCCGAGGCCCCGCCCCAGCAGGCGCCACACTCACCAGATGGTCTCGCTGATTTTGTGAGCAGCATCGTGGGGTTTGTCCTGAAAGACAACAGGACAGGGTTCAGAGCCGTCCCTCCCCGCTCCGGTGATGGGGGCGACCAGAGGAGGCGGGTGCTGCAGCCCCCGGGACTCCCCACCCCATTTCCCGACCCGCGGGACCCACGAGAGAGCTCCACCCACAGCGCTGGGGCCATGTCCTGCCACGTGGGACACGCTGGCTCCAGGAGCGCCTGTTCCTGCAGCGCCCTGCCGCCCAGCGGGCTGCGGGGAAGGGACCGGGACGGACTCGAAGCCCCCGACCCTCCTTCTCCAGGACTTCCCCCGGGCGCTCCTGCAGCCTGGAAGCCACAGGCCTGCCTCTGAGTCCCTGAACCACCGCAGGCCTCGGTTTCCATCTATAAAATGGGGAAACACCACTCATGCAACCACCGGGAGCGGGCGAGCAGCGGTCCTCCCTCCCGGCCACAGCGGCGCTCTCCTGGCCTCACTGCGCCCCGCGGGCTGGCCTCGCCGCTTTCCCAGAGGAGCACGTCGGAGGTCGCTCTGGCCTTTCGCCGGGGTCTTGGCGGCCAGCTAACTCAAGACCCTGCAGAAACCAAGTGAGGACGACGCATCGTGTGGACGGTCTGTAACTCCAGACTGCACCTCCGCCCCGCCGGTGAAGGTTCCTATCGCGGTGAGGAGGGGCCTCGAAGAGGACGCACAGTGAGAGGAGGGGCCACGAAGAGCAAGGGCTGAAGCCAGAGGTGAGATGGTCAGGCCCAGAGCTGCCAGCCCTGCCACGGGACAGCGACTGCCCCTCTCAGACCAGGCCACCATTTCCACGCTTCACAGTGGAGGACGGCAATGCGGGCAGAGCCCCTACGGGCCAGGACACGGATGCCCGGAAGGTCCCAGGACAGGGTCCCCCCCCTGGCGCAGCGGTCCTAACAGGTCAAACAACTCCGGAAACACCCTTTGTGTCCTAAGCCTCATCTTTGCAACAGCAGCCCTACTGAGATATAATTCACACAGAATGGGCCCCCGCTTCAAGTATACAGTTCAGTGGGTTTTAATACATTCAGAGCTGGGCAACCATCACCTCTATCTAGTTCCAGAACATCCCATCACCCCATTAGCAGACACGCCCCAATCCCCTCCCCAGCCCCTGACAACACTAATCCACTCTCTGTTTCTGTGGATTTGCCCGTTCTGGACGTTTGTAAATAGAATTACGATATGTGACCTTTTGCCCAGAATCTTATTTTTTTAAGGCAAAGGAAAAAAACAATCTTCTATCGTTCTTAATAATATCCTCCAACTTACCAAGGACGGAGCAGTAAATATCCATTGAACTCATATTACTTAGACAAGGCCGGGGGCGGGAGATGGAGCACGCGCGGTCCAGCACAGGACAGCCCTGCAGACCAGTGGTTCCCGACACGGGGGAACCGACCCGCAGCATCAGCGCCACTGCTGACCCAGAAACCCTGGGGAAGAACCACTGATGGGAACAATCGGCCCCAAGGCCTCCTGGCAAACGGCAGAAAACAGTGAGGACAGCTGGGTTTGGAAAACAGTCTGGCAGCTCCTCAAAGGTTAAACAGTTAGCAAATGACCCAGCAATTCCTCTCCTGGGTGTCTGCCCAAGAGAAATGAGAATATTCGTCCACACAAAACCCTGAACATTGGGCTTCCCTGGTGGCGCAGTGGTTAAGAATCCGCCTGCCAATGCAGGCGACACAGGTTCGAGCCCTGGTCCGGGAAGATCCCACATGCCGCGGAGCAACGAAGCCCATGCGCCACAACTACAGAGCCCACGTGCTGCAACTACTGAAGCCCGCGGGCCTAGAGCCTGTGCTCCGCAACAAGAGAAGCCACCGCAATGAGAAGCCCGCGCACTGCAACAAAGACTAGACCCCACTCACCACAACTAGAGAAAGCCAGCATGTAGCAACGAAGACCCAACGCAGCCAAAAAAAAAACCACACCAAAAACCCAAAAATTAATGTTCACAGAGGCGTGATTCACAACCGCCAAAAGGTGGAAACCACCCAAATGTCCATCAACAGATGAACGAATAAACAAATGTGTCCCTCCACACACTGAAATATTATCCATCCATGAAAAAGAGTGAAGCACTGACACTCGCTACAACGTGGATGGACCCTGAGAACACGATGCTCAGTGAGAGAAGCCAGACGGACAAGGACACACAGGGTGTGATTCCACTGATGGGAAACGTCCAGAACAGGCAAGTGCACAGAGACAGAGAGTGGGTTCCTGGTTGTCAGGGGCTGGGGAGGAGGATGGGAGGGATGCTAATGGGGATGGGGTTTCCTCTCGGGGTGATGGAATGTTCTAAAATTGGTAGTAGTGACGACTGCACTCAATGAATACACTACAAAGCAAGGAACGGCACGCTTTAGGTGGATGAGGTGAAGAGTATGGGAATTACACCTCAAAACAGCTATCAACAAAAACAACAACAACAACAACAACAGGGACTTCCCTGGCGGTCCAGTGGTTAGGACTCTGAGCTTTCACTGCCGAGGGCCCAGGTTCAATCCCTGGTTGGGGAACTAAGATCCCACGAGCTGCACGGCGTGGCGAAAACAAACAAACAAAAAACAACAACAAAATCTACAGGAGGAAATGCGAGGTATTGTTAAAAGCACCTCCACCTCAGCAGGAAAATACTGAGCATCTAAGACACTCACGTGGCCGACAGACTCTGTTCCTGGTCCACAACATTCAGTGAGTCCAGACAGACAGTCCTGGCAGCCCTGAATTCCCTGGGCTCCTGTACCCACTGAAAGCAGAGAAGACGCCACGCTGTCCCGCAGGGTCTGCTCAGAGACAAACGCACACAGCACAGTGTACAAGGCGCTGAGGTAGTCACAGCATGAGGAGGAGGGTCTAGAACTTTCCACCAATGCTCTCCCACGTCACACTCCTCCTGAGGGGAGCCGGCCCCCGTGCACTGAGGAGCCTCAGCAGCCCTGCAGGGGCCCACGTGCTGAGGAGCCACGGGAGGGGCCTCCTGGAAGCCAGGCATCCCACCCGGTCCGGCCTTCGGATGGGGCAGCCCCGGCTGAAGCCCCTACTGCAGCCTCCTGAGGGACCCTCGGCCAGAATCCCCTGGTCCGCCTGCTCTTAATCCCTGCCCTCAGAAACCATGGGAGGTCATCAGTGTGCATCGTCTCAAGCTGCTAAATTCATGTCTGCGTTTAGGCCAATACACTACCCTGCAAGCACGGCCCGTAAGAACAAGTCTTAGAGCCACAGGAGGATGTGACAGTACCCAGGAGAGTCTCATTCCGGTCACCACTGTGGAGTTACAAAACAGCGTGTGCGCTCTGAAAGGACCCCGTGAGCACGCGCGTGTGCCTGAGCGTGCGCCGCGTGGCAGGCCCGTGCCGGCTCGGACTGCGCTCCCTCCCTCGGCCCCCCCAGGAGGCTGGACGCGCCCCAGAGACGCTCCTCCTGCAGGGGCGGCAGGGGCCCTCACGGCACGCGGGCCGCAGCCCTGGCTGAGCCACCGCGTCTCAGGCCGCATCACGCCGACCTGGGAAGACAGGGGCCTGGAATGTGGTCTCATCTGTGATGAGATGAACTCAAGCTTTCCCAAGCTTTACAACCAGAACGAAAGGAAGGAAACAGTTTACGACGTGCCTCCTACGATCTGAGGATGCTGCTTTAGGGACTGGCCAGCTTCCAGCGACCATCCTGAGTCGTATGATTTAAGATGCCCTGATCACCATCGATGATTCAGAAGCTCTCACAGCTTCTCGGCTGTGGCCTCTTCTTCTGCTTCACAGGCTTTCCGAACAGAGCGACGCCAGAAGCCGACCCAGAAAGGTCCGACTGAGAACAGCCCTGAGGAAGCCCGCGCTTAGGAGCACCCGCACCTCCTCCCCCGGGGGAACCCTGGAACTCCGGGGTTTGAGGCCAGCCCTGGGCTCGCTGCACGGGACGCCCGGCCTCCCCGTCCCAGCCACAGCCCCGGCCCGCTGCTGGCTGCTTGCTGAGTCAGTGACTCACCCAGGCTCTTCTCACTAACAGCGTCAGAGCCTCCGCAGGAAGCCGCGCAGAGGCTTAGCGGAATGCTGCTCACCACAGAGCCGGCGGCCTCACTCCGGGATCCTGGGAAAACAACCGCAATAAGCACAACCGTTCCCACCTGAAAAAGCACCGTGTGCAGAAGCCGGAGGCTGTCATCAGGCCTGAGCCGCCACCAAGCCCGTCCCGTCCGCCCGCTCCCCTCCCCTGCCCAGCTCAGGTGAGGGCGGGGGTCGCCCATGGGGCGGGGGAGTCTGGCTGTCCCACTAGGCAGGCCCCTGCCTCCTCCTTGACCGTGAGGACAGGTGTGGGAACAGGAACTCCACCCGGACGCCCGCAGGTCTGGCTCTGCCCCCGCTCATCCCCGCAGGCCCTGCGCCCGGCGTGAGGAGCCTGGACAGGAGGCCTCCTGGGTGCTCGCTGCCAGGGCACGGCCCACCCCTGAGCACGCAGGCTGGTTCACGGTGACAGGGGCACGACATCTGGAGACATCGTCCCTGGAGGACCCGGCGAGAGGCAGGGGGCAGAGACTAGGGAGGAGACAAGACGTGGACTCCGTCCTCCTCTTCCCACTTGCAGCAGGAAGACGCCGGGACCCAGGGGGCCTCCGAGGCAGGGGCATCACACCGGGATGAGCATCAGAATCCCTGGTCAGAGTGGAGTTCTGGGGCCCACCCGCAAACTTTCAGAGTCAGCAGGTCTGGGTCCCAGGAACCCGCATTCCTAACCAGTTCCAGCTGGTGGGGAAGCTGCTGGCCCAGGGGCCCCGCTCAGAGAACCACCGGCCTGAAGCAAGCAGGGACCACACTCTCTATCACCATCTGCTGAGGGCACGAGTGCCCAGGAGGTGCCGAGGGGGAGCACCCTGGGCCTCTGCCCGCGGTCCCCGCTCCCCAGCAGGCTGCAGGGGGCACAGCCTGCGGGCTGGGGGTCGCTGCCTTCTTCCCCGCGGCTCTGCACACCTCCAGAGCCCTGGGGTGGGGACCAAGGCAAGTGGGACAGAGCGGCCAGGGTGGGATGCACGCACTGTTTCCCAAAGTGGAGAAGCACAGCGGGAAGAGTCAAAGGCAGGGGAGATGGAACACGGCGGGAGGTCTGCCGGCTGTCTCTCTGCCTCTCCCAGTGGCAGGGCTTTGAGAGCAGAGATCTGGCTGGAAGAGTGGAAAATCCACAGAAGGCTCTCCGTCTGGGAGGAAAGCCAGGCGGGTGAGCAGAGGGCCCTAAGGCCCAGCGAAGGCGCTCAGCCTCACCTCTCAGCCTGCGGCCCCGCTGGGGAGCACCCACTCACCAGGGGAGGGAGCAGGGGGTGAAGGGGGAGGGGGAGGGCCAGCGCCTGCGGTGGGCCTGAGTATTCAAGAAGCAAACAGGTTTTCACTTGAAAATGAGTGCATCTCACACAGGGGCGGGGGTGGCAGAGAGACTGGCTGTGGAGCATCACACGGGTCCCGTCCACAGTCCGCCCCGGACGTCCGCAGGCCCCCAGCAAGGGGGTGCTGCCTGGCCCCAGGACCGTACCGGAGGACAAGCCAGGCCAAGGATGGGAACCGCCTGGTAAAGCGATGCAAAGGAGAGAGCCAGGAAGGAGGCTCTCCTCCCACAGCCGACCCGGCCCTCTCCCCGCAGGGCCAGGCGACAAACCAGGCTGGTCTCGGGACCGAGCCGCGTCGCAAAACCCTGCCCGCGAGACCGGCACTGCAAGGAACCGTCAACATGGGAAAACAGGAAGGGGCTGCCAGCACCCCATGAGGCCAAAGTCCAGCTGGAGGAGGAAGAGAGAAGAGGGAGCGGGCCCGTGGCTCCCAGGGCCATGGACACGGTGCAGGACACGGTGGGCCCGTGGCCCTGACCCGGGCGGGTGGGACCCGCTGTGCACACAGGGGCCCCGATGACCAGGGTCCAAGGAAGGAGCCCCCACGAG